>NC_072487.1:25309289-25371789 GCF_027574615.1 Eptesicus fuscus | reverse complement strand
AGTTTTAATAAATCTGATAGATCTTTTTTATGATTATTATTTTCTATCCCTAAGTATGCTTAGGAAACAAATTTAATGTAACATTAAATGCCAATTGTGTTCAATCCAGTCCATATGACCTGGCAGTGATTTTCTTGACATTAGTCCCAAATGAAGGCTTAATCACTATAGTAAATTGGATATGTAAATTACTGTCTGGTAACAGCCTAAGAATATCCTATATTTTGCCAGAAGAAGGAGCATAGGAATAAGATTAAATAGGAATTGGAGAATGTAAGAAACGAAGGACTAATTTCTTTTCACTCTCTTATATCGCCAAGTTCTATATAAAGAAAAGCGATATTGTAAAGGATGTGAAGCCACATAAAACTGAACAATACTCTGCGAAGTCCACTTGTACCTCACCCTTTCCACAATATGACAAACACTTGGCTTGTTCGAATGCTGGGTAAATGGTAAGGCATTTACTAGAGAACATGAGCTAATGGATATAGCTTTGATTTGTAAGACAGATGCTACAAATTTAGCAATAGGCCCACTGGACAGGTATGCAAGACTGGCTAACTTACCATGCCTCCTGTGTTTTCTAACATATGACATAAACTGGTTTTAAAAATATTATTTTAGCCCTGGCTGGTTGCTTAGTGGTTAAAGCACTGACCCGTGGACTGAAGGGTCCTGGGTTTGATTTCCGTAAAGGACACATACCTCGGTTGCAGGCTTGATCCTCAGCCCCTATTAGGGCACATGTGGGAGGCAACCAATCAATGTGTCTCTTTCACACTGATGTTTCTCTCTTTCTCTCCTCTCCCTTCCACTCTCTCTGAAAATCATTAGGGGAAAAAAGTATCCTCAGGTGAGGATTAACAAAAAAACAATGTTATTTTATGCAGGAACAGCACATATTTTTAATATTTATTGGTAATGTCTGAAATATTTATAAGGAAGGCTTAAACATGAGACAAGGGTTTTACAAATTTATTTAAAGAGCTTAGCTTTTCTCTCTTGTAATGAACGGCTGAAATCTATTAAAAGATATATCCCTGCTGATGGAATTGGAGAGCATTATGCTAAGCAAAATAAGCCAGTCGGAGAAAGATAAATATCACATGATCTCACTCATATGTTTTACCAACATAATTTGATAAACAAAAATAGATCCAGAGACAAATGGCAGGGGAGGTGGGAGGGGGGCGGTTAGAGAGCAACCAAAGGACTTGTATGAATGCATGTTGGCATAACCAATGGACACAGACACTGGGGTGGTGGAGGCTTGCCTGGGGTGGGAATGGTTGGGGAAGGGGTCAATTGCGGAAAAAGGAGACATATGTAAAACTTAAGGTAATTCAAATAAAAGATATATCCCTTTAATCATTTTGAGCCAACAACCCACTCCCAAAGCTCCCCAAGCAAAGCTCTCCAGCCACAGATATCAGGAGACTTGGCAGTCAGGTGCAGGGGAGAGCTTGATCTGTCAGGCCCCCGGCTCTCATCTAAATTACTCCAGAAACTCATGGGGTGATGATGGAAAAATCACTTATCTCCTTCTCTCTCTCTCAGTCTTATTTTAAAATAAGAGAATTGAATTACGTGGTCTTTAAGGTCTCTTTAAAACCTGTCTCTGTGGATGAACACAGATTGCTGAGATATGTTTTGTTCTCTAGGGAAAGTAAAACAGCCCCTGGTTTAAAAAATGCTGGTTTTGTGAACAAAGCCTGTGTCCAGGATTGAAATATGTCCAGACTAAAATACTTAAATTAAAATGCCTTCAGGATTTATGATAAACTATACAGCTTGATGTCATTACAATGTTTTCAATAAAATAGTTTTAATAACTGGTGCAATGGTTTAATTTCTTTCACCCTTTTGTATGCAAACTAGCACAAAAAGTAAAAATAGACTCCCTAAAGTGTTGAGGATTGTTTATTAAAATTTGAAATTATGCCACAATAGAGATGACATTGTTAAAGAGAAACTATTACTTATAGTTAAAATTTCAATTCTTACTAGCACGCAACAGAATTAGGATCCTCAGAAGAAATGGAGGAAGAGATCAACCAAAGAACTTATATGCATACTAGTATATGAATAACCCATGGACACAGATAATAGTGGGGTGAAGGCCTGGGGAGGAGAATAGAGTAGGGAGGAGAGGGGTCAATGGGGAAATAAAAGAGGGACATTTCTAATACTGTCAACAATAAAGATAAACTTTAAAAAACTAGTATTTTGGGTTTATTAGTTGACAATTTTAAAATAATTTATAAATTTTTATTCTTGAGTAAAATCCAAAAGAATTAAATTCAAAGGAAAATAATATCATTCATCCTGAAAGTTTCAAATTATAGTTTCTTGTATTTTCCAGTTCAATTTAAAAACCACTAGATTTTTTAAGGTAGGCAGGATAACTGAATATTTTTATTTTAAAAATGAAGAAACTGAGGTTCACTGTTAGAGAGCTGGAAAGTGACAAAGATGTGAGTTATACCAAGTACCCAAGGCTGGTGATGCCTTTATGTTAAATAAATACTGGAAATCAGTTTTAAAAATAAGAATGAGATTGATTCTCAAAAGTTCAATATTTGTGCCTACGTAACCTCCTTTTCTTCTCCTATGTATTTACTGTTCTTCTGGTCTTTTTTTTTTTCTTGTAAACAGATATTTTGGATCAACAATATAATTAATTAACTTATAATCAAGGGAACTAAAGGAGGATGGAGACAGGCTAAAAGAGACAAGCCATTTAAAAGTCTCTCTGAAACATAGTATATTAACTAACACCTTTTCCTTCTTTTCCTTTTGGGCTTTCCATTTCAGTGCCAAAGTCAGTAGCTGAACTTAGAAGGACCTTTTAGATCATAATTCATATTTTTCCCAAAATATATTAGAAAGTTTAAAATGTTTTCATAGGTCAATAAATAAAATTACTTGTCATATTTTTAAAATATTTTGAAATATGTAAAGCTATATTGTCTATAAATATATTATATATATATATCCTATCTAATAAAAGTAATATGCAAACTGACCGTACCACCGCTACACCCACCAGCCAATAGGAGTGAGTATGAAAATTAACCCAACCAAGATGGCTGCAGCCACAGAGAGAGCAGGAGGCTTGGGTTTCCCCGGCAATGGAGGAAGCCAAGCTTTCCACACACCCTGGCAGGTGCAGGCCTCCACTCAAGGCTACAAAGTTTCAATTATAGAAGATAAATAAATCCCAACAAAAATGGCTGCGGCCACAGAGCAAGCAGGAGGCTTGGCTCCACTCAAGGCTACAAAGTTTCAATTATAGAAGATAAATAAATCCCAGATACCAGGGCCTCCACTTGGGTCACTGGGGGGCGTGGCTGGCCTGCAAACCAACACAAGCCCCTCGCCCAGGCCACCCCACACCCCAAGGGAACCCTCACCCTGATCCAGGACACCCTTCAGGGCAAACCAGTCGGCCCCGACCCATGCACCAGGCCTCTATCCTGTCTAATCCTCCTATTTAATAAAAGAATAATATGCAAATTGACCATCACTCCAACACACAAGATGGCTGCCCCATGTAGTCAAAGATGACTGACCCCATGTGGACACAAGATGGCCGCCACAAGATGGCCTGCAGGGGAGGGCAGTTGGGAGGGATTAGGCCTACTGGGATCGGGCCTAAGCAGGCAGTTGGACATTCCTCGAGAGGTCCCAGATTGGAGAGCGTGCGGGCTGAGGGCCCCACCCCCCTGTGCATGAGTGTATCTCTAGTGTGTGTGTGTGTGTGTGTGTGTGTGTATGTGTATGTGTTTATATATATATGTGTGTGTGTATGTATATATATATATATATATACACACATATATATATATATGTGTGTGTATATAAATTTATATATACATATATATATAAATATTATATATATATACACATATATATATATAAATATATATATAAATTTCAGAGAGGAAGGGGAAGGGAGAAAGAGAGAGAAACATCAATGATGACAATATCATCATGCTTCCTGCATGCCCCCTAGTGGGGATCGAGCCTACAACCCAGGCATGTGTCCTGACCAGGATTCTAATGTTGACCTCTGGTTTATAGGTCGACACTCAATCACTGAGAGACATTGGCCAGGCTACACAGATATTTTTAAGTTATTTTATTTTCCTAGTTACAAAATGAATACATAGTCATTTTAGGGGAAAAAAAGTTAGAACTCTAAGAAGTCAATCATAATCCAAACATAATCAAGTGTCCAGGCATATTTATTTCTATTTTTGTTCTACATATGATTACATAATTATCCAATATACACCCTAACAAGAACAAATTGAAAGAAAGGTTTATGGTTTCCTTGTGAACTCAAGAACATTTATTTCCATCTGTTGAAGGTGCCAAATTAGGATTAATCATTTCCATATTTTGGGATATTCTGATTTATTCCTATTAAAAATATTATATTGTGTTTAATTTAATTTATTTCTATATATGTTGAGATATAATTACTCAAAAGAAATACAGAACACTGTGAAATTGTAAGATTAACCTATGAAAAATATTTTACTATATTTTAGTAAATTTCAATAAATCATTACACTAAATTCCATATTTTAGGCAAAAATATGCAAAAAATCTTATAATTGTAAAATTGTTATGTATTGACTTAAATTCCTCAGAATTTGACAAGAGAAAGAAACCCTACTTTCCCCACAGGAACTCCATCTACCATTTTGTATAAACCTGCAACTTTCATTCATCTATGGGAGGAACCAAAGAATAATTAATGTCTATATTCATTGAAGGTGAAAGGCGGAAAACTGGAATTACTAAGCAGAGTATGGTAGAGTAGAAATGATACAAAAAGACCAATCTCCCAGGCTGATGAGTCTCAGTGATTAGAGCATAGATAGGCCTGTGCACTGAACAGTTGTGGGTTAGACTCCCAGTCAAGGGCAAGTACCTAGGTTGCAGGTTCCATCTCCAGCCTCAGTTGGGATGCATACTGGAGGCAACAAATCAAAATCGAAGTGTCCCTCACCTCTGTCACTCTCTCTCTCTCTCCCTCCCCCACCCCCTCATTTCCACTCTCTCTTAAAAAAAAAAAATCCTCTGGTAAGGATTAATGACAACAAAAAAAGAATTGGGCTGAAACCTCCCTTCATTGTCTAAAGAGAGTGGGTAATATTTTCTAATCCCTGACCCAACTGATCATTGCACCATTTTCACCCACATGGAGAAGCATTATTTTAATGCAAAAAAGGCTAAATTTGTTATTCTCATTCTGATGAACTAACATATAATATATAAACGTAGTGAGTGTAAGTGTATTTTTTAGAACAAAGTAAATACCTTACAGTTTGTAACTACAAAAAATTAATGAAAAAACAGAGAAAACTCTAATTATAAATAGAGAAAAAATGAAGAGTATAAAAGAAACATTTTTTATATCAAAAACATAGTTGGAAAGCCTTGCTTTTAAAAGTTACCTTATAAAATAAGTTAACCTTATTATAATTAAGAAAATGTAATTAATAAAATACATAAATATATTTTGCATATTAAAATATTATAAACTAGTTCCTCATAATGATAGCTCTATATTTAGTAATATCTCATTAGTTTGTATATATGTCAGCTAAATAATTTGCATACTTAAAAGTCCCTGAGTACTTACTTGTAAACATAATCAATTGTAATGCCTGAAATAATTCTAAAAGCAAAATCATATGAAGAGAAGATTATAAACCTAGCCCAAAATCCATAAGAGGAGCGCTTTCCCATACTATTGCAGAGCCTCAACCATTAAGGAGTTTGCAAACTCAAGTTCCAAATGAAAAAAATTGTTTATTTGAAGTTAGGGCAGATAAATATGTACTTCAGTTTGCAGAGATACTGGGTTTCCCACATTTGAGCACAATTTCATGTGTTACAGAGAATGAAGGAAAGAAATAGGGAAGCAGAGAGATGTGTCAAAAATGTCTCATACATTTTTAAGATAAAGATTCCTTTATCTTTTTGTAGGTACAGCTTAATATGCCATTTTACATTTGGATGAATTCCCAGGATGTGAGAATAAAATAGTGAAAAGTTCAAGCATACGTGCTTCCTTAGAACAGAAAAATGAAGGAAATCACCTAATCCAGGCTGTTTTCAATGACTTGATGCTTAATGTTTCTCAAAATTGTTAGTCATTTGTAATGCATTTCTGTATAATAGAGAACTTGCAATTGAATGGATAACTCAGAGTTAAAAATAACACACTGCATTTCAACTCTATGATTGCTTCTACATTTACAACATTTATTAAGCATTCACTATATGCCCTGAGTGGTTAATGGCACTTTGGTTAGGGCAATGAACAAAGTCAGAACAATCCTTGAACTTGCAGTCTATTGGGCAACTAGTCTTCAGTTCCAGCAGTTGCTGACATAGGAACACTAAGCTGTGGTAAACAGTATGATGCTAAATCAGTAAAACTGAGGCACAACACAGCTTGTCCATGCTAAGGTACAATTTCTAAATCTGTATTTGTCCAAGTTACCTAAACTGACTGGTGTATTGATATGAAATATTAATATCTTGTTTTACATGAATTTTAATCTTAACTATTTGATGCTTATTTAACTTTAAGACTCTTGGGAAAATTATAAATACCCTTTGCTACTTCATTAAAATAATGAGATTTATGTAACTAATTACATTCTGATTTCCTGCTTTCATGGTTGTGCTGGATTTTCAGAAATATTAGTCCACCATCTGAGTAAAATTCTCTTTTTACTGATGATTTTGGTAATTATTGGTACCAAACTGCACAAAGGAGACAAAAGGAAATACAATAATGGTTTAATAAACATTTCTGAATGTGATTATATTTAAATATAGTAGATAAAGAAAAAAAATAAATGTTAGGACTGCTTTATTTCAGATAACTTAGTTTTTCAATCACAAGAGCTATTCTTAAATGATACTTGTAATTCTGTGGTTCTTAGAGAAGTTGTCTCTGGAGACATTTAGCACTACCTGGAAGCTTTTTTGAATGTCAAAACAGGGACAAAAGGGGAGATACTACTGGTTTCTAGTGGGCAGAGAGGTGCTGCTATCTCCTGTATTACACAGGACATTCCCTGGAATAAAGAATTATCTAATTCAAAATGTCAATAGAGGAGAAATTGATAAAACATATACTAAAGTCATGATGTAGCCATCAATCTCCTTGGTATTTAGTCGAAGGAGCAGAAAACCTACGCCCACATAAAAAGCCACACACAGGTAGTTATGAATATTTATTTATTTATAATTGCCAAAATTTGGAAGCCACCAAGATGACCTGTAAAGTGAATGGATAAACTGTGGCACAGCAGACAAAGGACTATTACTCAGTGCTAAAAAGAAATGAGCTGTTGAGCCATGAACATACATGGAAGAAGTGTAATGCGTATTCCTAAATGAAAGAGGCCTATTAGAAAAGTCTAAAGTCTTTAGGGCTTTCTATGTACAATATAATGTCATCTGTGAATAATGACAGTTTTACTTCTTCTTTTCCAATTTGGATGCCTTTTTTTTTTTTTTTCTTGTCTGATCGCTATGGCTAGCACTTCCAGTACTATGTCGAACAGGACTGGTGAAAGTGGGCATCCCTGTCTTGTGCCTGTTCTTAGGGGAAATGAATTTAGTTTTTGCCCATTGACTATATTGTTGGCTGTAGGTTTGTCATGTTGAGGAATGATCCCTCTATTTCCACTTTGCTGAGAGTTTTTATCAAGAAAGGGTGTTGGATTTTGTCAAATGTTTTTTTCTGCATCGATTGACAGGATTATGTGATTTTTGTCTCTCAATTTTTTTATGTGATGTATCACATTTATTGATTTGTGGATATTGTACCATCCTTGCATCCCCAGAATAAATCCCACTTGGTCATGGAGTATGATCTTTTTAATGTTTTGCTGGATCTGACTTGCTAGAATTTTGTTCAGGATTTCAGCATCTAGGTTCATCAGGTATACTGGCCTGCAGTTCTCTTTCTTTGTGGTGTCTTTATCTGGTTTTGGAATTAAGGTAATGCTGGCTTCATAGAGAGGTTGGAAGTGTGCCTTCCTCTTGAATTTTTTTGAATATTATGAGGAGGATATGTTTTAGTTCTTTGAATGTTTGGTAGAACTCCCCTGTAAAGCTGTCTGGACTAGGGCTTTTGTTTGCTGTAAGATTTTTGATTAGTGCTTCAATTTCATCGGTAGTTAACGGCCCATTTTTTTATTCTTCCTAATTGAGTTTTGGAAGGTTGTACTTTTCTAAGAATATGTCCATTTTGTCTAGGTTATCCAGTTTGAAGGCCAAGAGACATATGAAAACATACTCAAAGTCACTAATCATCCCAGAGATGCAAATCGAAACAACAATGATGTACAATCTCACACCTGTCAGAATGGCTATCATCAACAAAGCAACAAATGACAAGTGCTGGCGAGGATGTGGAGTGGAGGAAAAGGAACCCTCATGCTCTACTGGTGGGAATGCAGACTGGTACAGCCACTGTGGAAGACAGTATGGAAATTCCTCAAAAAATTAAAAACGGAACTCCCATTTGACCCAGTAATCCCACTTCTGGGAATATATCCCAAGAAACCAGAAACACCAATCAGAAAGGACACATGCATCCCTATGTTCATAGCAGCACAATTTACAATAGCTAAGATTTGGAAACAGCCTAAGTGCCCATCAGCAAATGAATGGATTAGAAAACTATGGTACATCTACACAATGGAATACTATGCCACTATAAAAAAGAAGGAACTTTTACCATTTGCAACAGCATGGATGGACCTGGAGAGCATTATGCTAAGTGAAATAAGCCAGTCAGAGAAAGATAAATATCACATGATAACACTCATATGTGGGATATAATGAACAACATATACTGATGAACAAAAATAGATCCAGAGACAAAGAAACACTGAACAGACTGTCCAACCTCAGAGAGAAGGCAGGGGAGGTGGTGGGGGGTAAGAGATCAACCAAAGGACTTGTATGGATGCATATTAGCATAACCAATGGACACGGACACTAGGGCGGTGTGGGCTTGTCCTGGGGGGTGGGAGTGGCCAAAGTGGGGAGTCAATTGGGGAAAAAGAAGACATATGTAATACTTTAAACAATAATAAAAAAAAGGAAAATGCTAAAGAGGATGCGATTATGTGATTATTTGATTTTAATTATTTGCCATTGTGGAAAAGTTAATATTCTGGTGACATTAACAAAGATAAGTGGTTGCTAGGGTTTGGGAGAGGTAGGGATAAATAGGTGGAGTGCAGAAGATTTTTAGGGTAGTTAAGCTATTCTGCATACTGTAATGATGGATACATGTCATTTGTTCAAACCCACAGAACGTACAACACCAAGAATGAACCCTTAAGTAAACTGTGGACCTTGGGTGATTGTGATGTATCAATGTAGGTTCATCAATTATAGCAAATTTACAACTCTGGTGGTGGATGTTGATAACGGGAAGTATGCATGTGTAGGAACAGGGTTATAAGAGGAAATCTCTTCACCTTTCCCTCACTTTCGTTGTGAACCTAAAATTGTTCTAATCAAAAGAGGAAACATAATTCAAGGAAATATCCTAAGCATAGAATAAACTATCCTAATCTGAAGGTTTTTATTTAGGATTTTTAAAGCCTGCTATAATTATACTTTAATAGTATGTATACTTATTGATGGCATAACATGTTTCACTAAATCTATTTTAAGTCCTAGTACCAGTGTTTGTATGGACATGTGCGTCTCTGTGTGTGTTTATATATCTACTAGAGGACTGGTGCACAAATTCATGCACGGGTGGGGTCCCTTGGCCTGGATGGCAATTGGGGCCGTGGGAGGTTGGCCAGGGGAGGGGCTGCAGGAGGTTGGCCAGTCAACCAGGGTGGAGGGGAAAAGGGTCCAGGGGACGTTGGCTGTGGGAGTGCACTGACCACCAGGGGGCAGTTCCTGCATTGAGAATCTGACCCCTGGAGGTCACTGTGAGTAATAGGACCTGATCATTCGGTCATTTGGTGGTTCGGTCATTCAGTCGCTTAGGCTTTTATATATTGTATATAGATGTTAAAGCCAAAGGTGAATATATTTCTAGCCAGAACTTTTACTATAGGGATATTCAAAAACAATTACATATTGGTGGAAATTGGAGTCACTTATTCCCCATTCAAATTGACAAGAAATCACTAATTATTTGGGATTGAAACTGTGTTTCTTTTTTCTCTTCCCTCCTTCCTTCTTTCCTCCCTTTCTCCTTTCTGCCATCCCTCTCTCTCTCTTCCCATCTCCCTCCTTCTTTCCCTCATTCTTCCTTTTAATAATCATGACTTGCATGACCTAAGTTTTGATTCAGCAGTTTCTTGCAATAACACCTATTTTCACAGAAAATTTTTTGATATTTTGTCATATTATCATAATAATCATATTGTTTGTAATACTGCTTCAATACACCAACTTAAAAATAAAGATGCTACATTTACATTATTATTAAACAAAAAGACTTCTGCTTATATGCATATATGCATAGCCCATGGACACAGACAATAGTGTGGTGAAGGCCTGGGAGGGGTGATGCAGGGTGTAGGGGGTCATTGGGGAGAAAAGAGGCATCTGTAATACTTTCAACAATAAAGGTAAATCTTCAAAAAGAGTTATGTTATTTGGAGTCAGGAAGTTTTGAGCCAAATGTGATTAGGTAATATGTTATTTCTATTGTATTATGCTATACATGTATATAAATGAGACAAAATTATATCTAAAATTAAGCACTAATAACACAATCTTGCTGTTTAACAAGGCAATAATTTTATTCTAAGCAAGATAAATTATAACACAAATTATAATTAACCTGCAGTCCAAATGAAATGCTGTGAAAATACCATTTTGCCTATTATGTTATGAGTAATTTTTATAAACTAACTTCATACAAATGTTGGAAAGCACTGCATTTGCTAAAACAAAGGGATGTCAGCTAGTATGTTTAGGCATGTGTTTCTCACCAAAAGAATAATAAGAAAGGAAAAATAAACAGAAAGAATAAATAGTTGCATGTGTCATTATTATTACTAGCTTAATTTTCTAAGAATTAGGAAATTTTTAGGTCTTATTTACATGGAATTCTAGTATTAAAGTGATTTTAAGACAATATAAATATTAATGTATAGGTCATTAATGTTTGTAAAGTTTTAATACTCTATAGACTCATATGGACTAGCACTGACTGAGAATCTTAGTATTCAAAAAAAAGAAGGAAAAGAAAAACAAAAGTTAAAATAACATAATGGGGAAATGTGGCATTTATAAAATTGAATAGGTAATTTAATGTTGTTTCTAAAAAATTACAAAAAATTGTTTCTAAAAAACAGATTATTGATATTCATAAGAGGAACACTATAAATCAATATATGAATAGGGACTTTAGGCTTAAATATACATTTCTCCAAAAACTCAAATTATTTTCTTTTATAAAGAAAGAGAGTAACACTCAGCCAGTGTGGCTCAGTTGGTTGAGCATGTACCATGCACCACGAAGTCACCAGTTTGATTCCCAGTCATGGCACATGCCTGGGTTGCAGGCTCAATCCCCCTTAGGCAGTGTGCAGGAGGCAACTGATCAATGTTTCTCTCTCATCAATGTTTCTATCTCTCTCTCTCTCTCCCTTCCTCTCTCTGAAGTCAATTAAAAAAAACATATTAAAATAAGAGAGTGAGTGCAAACGAGATGTTAAAAAGGGAAATGTCAATTTCTCAGAAGACAAGAACCTACTGAGAGTCTTTTCTATAAAGAGTGACAGAATGTTATATTTTGAGAACCACCAGGACAGAGCAGTTATCATTTATCATTACAACTCTAAGATGTCTAAAGTTAACAAGGGATATACAATCAAGCCTTTTTTGTTGAATGATTAGATGGATTGGTGGTTGAGAAAATTAATTTTGTAAAAGTGCTGAATTAGCAGTGAATAGATTAAGTTCAAGTTTGAGTTCTACTACTAAATTGTTTCCAAGTCTTCTAGGTTACTATACTATTTTGTCTCAATTTCCATTAAAAATGTATGGCTTCTAATTAAGTAGTAGTTAGAAAGTAACTAATTCTTCCCAATTAAAGTTCCAGCATGCTATTTTGTAGATATTGACAATATGATCCCAAAGTTTATATAGAAAGGAAAAGGCCAAAATCAGCTGACATATACAGAAAAATAAAAACTTCCTGTATGTATATATATATATATATATATTCTTATGCTTATTTTACATATGTTTGTGTATGTGCATACATAAATTTATGTTTATAGTTTATATTATAAGGCAGCACTACAACAGGTGCTAAAGTTAAAACAATGAATAAAGATGTGGCTTTAAAGTTGAAGAATTCAAATTTTCGCCTTTGAATACTAGCGTGGAATAGAATTGAATACTAGCGTGATAGATAAATGGCATGCAAGATTTGGTGGGTGGGGCTAAATAACTTTCAGGAACTTCCTGGAGTTATCTATACATCTGCCTCTACCCCAACTAATACCCCTCCCCCCTCACCACACACAGGCATTGCTAGTGATGAGATTTAGTTTGGCCTCTGAGTTGAAAGAAAAAGTCTAACCATTTTTAAAAATATTTTTCTTCCAGATAACATTGACTTCAGTTATAAGTACTGACAATATAAAGGAGAACAAAAACCAACCAAACCAAACTTTTAGCTCTATTCTCTTCCTTGCAATTTAGAACATATGTGTAGGAAGACATGACATGTGAAGCTATGCAGCAATGTGCCTAATCGTACTTAATATAGGAAAGGCCTTGCACTGCTACAGGCTTGCCATGGAAATGTGAGAATAACGTTTTTTAGAATAACAGGGTGGGAGGAACCATCCCTAGAATTATGTAGCTGTTTCCTCTCTGGCTCATGCACTTGCACTGTGGCTTTTTCCTGTTTTCCTGACTGGCCATCCATCACATTCTTGGTATAGCACTGATCTGCAGTGTCACCTCATTATGCAACGTTAATGTGACCTGGTGATTTCCAATTTAATATCCTATGGAAATTTGTAACGGGTCTCAGAACAGCATGAGTATGATTTAAGCCGCCTTTACTAAAAGGTATCGGTAATTAGGATTCCTTTATAGCTTAAATCTTTTATATATTGCCTACATGTCCACATCAAGCATATTTTGCTTTAAAACCAAAACAATTAGAGAGAAAACACTAATTTGGCCATGTTTATAGTTTTTATTATTCTGTAATGTAGGCCTCAAATGATGCTTTGGAAGTCATTTTCATATTTTAACCTCTCTGAATAGCCCTACGCTCAAATGGGGATTTGCAGTATCAGGCTTGCTTGACAACGAAAGGTTTGGATGCCAAGTAAGGAATCTATTTTCCAAAAGAGGCCAAAACATTGTGTGCTCTACATATATTCATAATTGCCGAGCAGCCTTTCTAAATGACTATTCTAATTCCTCTGCAGATTATGCTTCCAATTTTTAAGAAATTAACTTAATAGCGATGGAGCTCGCTCAAAATTTCCGTTCTCTCGAGCATAAGATTCATAGATTTTTTTTGTATAGTTTTGAGGAAATCCCTTGTCTTTTACCCTATCCTGAGAACCAATGTGTTCATTTCCTAATCCATGTTAATCTGTCGCTGGGTAATTTTGAAGGAAAGGAGCAGTCAACACTCCCAAAGTATATTTAAATGATCTAATTTGAATGTGAGATGTCTCTTCTCAGCTTGTTAACCATGGAGTAAACACTATTATTTTGAAATATAACACCCAAAAATGTTTTGATTCTTTTGTTGCTATACATTGGTAGTATCTTCCAACGAATCACATAAGTACGTGAAACAACAGAAAGACACAGATTGCAACAGGGACAGGCAGGGATACTGTGTCTCCTCTAGAACACAAATCTATATTAAAGAAAAATAGTTTTGGCCACATCTGGTTGGGTGATGTGTGGGCAAGCACCATTGAATTGACTGTTCAAATTCAGGATGTTTCTAAAAAAATGTACATATTTTTTAAATCTGAACATGAAAAGTATGTTTTATACAAGGTTAAGAGATAGCAAAGGCTGCTGAGGTAAGTGCTGGTACATAAAATTCCTGTATACATGAAATGTATACCACTTTACATTGTGTAATCTAATTTAGAAACATTATTATCCACTAATTTTGATGGAGTTCAATTTATCTCTTTTCGTGTTTTGTTTCATTGTCTGTGCTATTGGAGTAATATTTAAGAAACCACTGCCAAATCCAAGATTGTGCATATTAGCCTCTAGGTTTTCTTCTCAGAGTTTAATAGCTTCAGCTTTTAAATTTAGTTATTTGATTCATTTTAAATTATTTTTCTATATGGCATAAGGTGAGATCCAAACTCTTTCTTTTGAATGTACATATCTAGTTTTCTAAGAATCATTTTTTGAATAGACTTTTCTTTTCCATTATATGTCTTGGCACCACTGTGAAAATTTAATTTAGCATAGAATTGCAAGTTTATTCCTGAGCATTGAATTCTATTCCATTGGACAATATGTCTAACCAATCTTCACAAAACACATTCTAATGACACTGTCAAAATCAAAGACAAGGAGAATCCTAACAGCAACAAAGAAAACAGATTATAACTTATAAAAAAACCTCTGTTAGGCTTTCAGGAGATTTCTCAGCAGAAACCTCATAGGCCAGGAAATAGTAGAGTAATATATTCAAAGTGCTAAAAGAAAAAAAAAATTAATAAGAGTACTCTATCCACAAAATTATCCTTCAGAAATAAAGAAAAATTAATACTTTCCCAGAAAAACAACAACAAAAAACTAAGAATGTTCATCTCCACTAGACCTGCATTACAAGAAATCCTGAAAATGTCTAATCACTATATTATATACTGGAAACTGATATAACAATAGAAGATTATATACCAACTATACTTAAATAAAATAGTTTCAAAACAGAAGCTAAACAGAAAAATACTCAAAACACTGGTAAATATAAATATACAGTCAGATTTAGAAAACTAATTCTGTAATGTGATGGTATGCCAAATACTTAATTATGGATAAAGAGCCCTAAAAAAACTATACTATAATTTGTTAATGAAAACAAATATAAATTATGACATAAAAAATACAAAAATACACTATAAAAATTACAAATTGTGACATCAAAAATACAAAATGAGGAAGTAAAACAGGTAGAGTTGTCCTGTTCTTAACTAGAGAGGGATTGTAATTATTGGTATAAACTCTATGCAATAAAATATTCCATATTAATGTCACCGGAAATTTACTAACTTCAGAATTATTTGTATAAGGTTTGACCTATGTCATGAATTAATCTTAAATAATTCTGCCCACCACTAAGGTGTAGTGTATACTAGTTTTGTCTATTGAATGAATTGCTTAAGACAATGGGCCAATGGGGACCATATCAGAGGAGACAACTGCTAGCAGCCTAGGAATCTGAATCAAGTACATTTTGCTTTTAGTTTCTCAAGTTGCATTTGCTTAAAGAAACTATATCATCAAGTCTGTGGGGCAATGCTTGTTTCTGATTCACTGGCTTTTTTCCCCTTGTCTCAGTAATTCACATAGCTACTTTCATACAAGTACAAAATAAATATATATTAACAATAAATACTTTAATGAAATATTAAATTATATAATGACCCTTCCCCTCAGCATAGCAGTGTGGTAACTACAGCAAATGAATAATAAATAATTAAATGTATTTAGAGTTGTATCAAAAGCGAACCCTACCTTTCTCTTTGTCTTTTTTTTCTCATCATTTATATGCCATCTAAGCCTTCTCTGTCAAGAAAGAACATACCTTTTCACAGTATTTGGCTCCTATCTAATTCCTTTTTATTCTCCAAATTATCAGTGGTGGCAATTTTTCCAGCTTTATTGATATATTTTACATATAAATAAAAGTTTAAAATGTACCTGTTCTTTTGATTCACGTAGGTATTGCAAAATGATAACCACCACGGTATTAGCTAACACCTCCATCATGTCATATAATTACCATTTCTTTTTTGTATTGAGAACATTTAAGATTTACTCTCTTAGCAACTTTCAAATACATAATACAGTATTAACTGTATTCACAGTACTGTGCATAGATGGCTAGAACGTATTCCCTAAACAGAAGTTTGTACCATTTGACCAACACCTTTCCATTTCTCCCACCTCTCATTCACTGGAACCACCATTCTACATTCTCTTTCTATGAGTTTGACTTTTTTTGATTCCACTTAATAGTGACACCATACAGTATTTTCCACACACTCTCTGACATTTTACTTAGCATAACTAAATGCAGCCATTCTCATGGCTGAATAATATAAATAGATAGATAGATGATAATCTTCTCTATCCATCCATTGATTTATAGACACTTAAGTTGTTTCATCTTGGCTATTGTGAATAATGCTGAAATAAACATGGGGGTGCAGCTATCTCTTCAAGATCCTGATTTTATTTTTTTGGTAAGTGCCCAGAAGTGGAATTGCTGTATCACATGGTAGTCTGTTTTTAATATTTTGAGACATCTCCATAGTGTTTTCCATAGTAGCTGTACAAATTCACACTATCAGCAACAGTGTTTAAACATTCCTTTTCCTACTTCTCAGCAACCTTTGTCTTATTAATGATAACCATTCTAACAGGTGTGAGGTGTATCTCGTTGTGGTTTTCATTTATATTTCCTTGTTGATGTAAAATATTGAACATCTTTTCATGTACCTTTTAGCTATTTGTGTATCTGCTTTGGAAAAAAAAAATGTCCATTGAGTTTCTCCAACCATTTTTAAATCAGATTGTTTGATTTATATCATAGTTTTATGAGTTATTTATGTATTTTATATTCTACCAAATATATGGTTTGAAAGTAATTTATATCATTCTGCAGGCGTCTTTTCCCTTTTTTATTGTTTATTTTGCTGTACAGAAGCTTTTTAGGTTTAATGCAGTTCCACTTATTGATTTTTGCTTTTTGGTGTCATCTAAGAAATTGTTGCCAGAAGGATGTCAAGAAGTCTCCCCCCAACTCCCTGTGTTTTCTTCTAGAAGTTTTATAGATTCAGGTCTTATGTTTAAGTCTTTAAACCCATTTCAAGTGAACACTTCTCTTCAATTGCAAATAGCCATCACCAGAAAAGGTGCAACCTAGTATGTCTTTAAGAACGAGGCGCATATTGCTCCTGAATACCCCTCAAAGATTCTCCCATTGTTTTGTACTCTGATTTTATAAAAAATGGTGTTGAGAAGAAAACAAGAAGTTGAATCGTAAGTGTCTTGTGTAGAGATACTTGAATGCTTTTTATTCTTTAAACACAAAACCTCCCAACTCTCCTGGGGAGATGTGGTGCCATATTATAAGGGCTGTGAAACCAAGATGTAAAACAAGGACCTTACAACTAAGCACTTCACAAAAGATTCATCTTTGTACTTCATGAATGATTTACTGCTCTGCATTTCATCATGCATAGGCCTTTGATCAAAAGTTATTATGGCTCTATAAAAATCAGGATTTTTATTACTGGCTTTTTATTACAGGGTTTTTATTAATGGCTCATACTTATGTCCTCCCCCTTTACTATGTTTCTTTTTCTCTTTTTAGTTTTTTTCCCCTGCATTGGTGTTAAATAGCCATATGGCATAATGGTGAAACGGTGAGCGAAATTAACCTTATGGTCTTATACATAGGAATTGAAGTCCTGGCTCCAAGTACTATTTCTCTAAATTGTCTGGATTCAGAAAATAGATGGAGAGGGCTGTATAAATATTTTCCATTCTCCCACATATTCATAGTTGAAAAATGGAAAAAGTAATTTCAGGCAGACAAATAACAATAACTAACAAACTGTTTTGTAATAAATACACACACACACACACACACACACATATACACACACAAATATATAGTTTAGTATGAGATAAGATGCAAGTTTTGGTATGATAAGGATGAAACTAATTTTCTATATTTAAATTGGTTATATGTTGACTCCTATAACAAATGAAAAGGAAATGTTGGATAGGGAATTGGATACACTGGTCTTTGAGAAGTGAAGTCTGGGTTGGAAGTGTAAATCATAAAGTTGCTAAGTGGTAGAGATTACATCAAAAAGAATGTTGAACAAGCAACTTTAATCCACACAGAGCAGAGATAGAATTGCTCAGAGGTAACTGTGGGAGAAAGAATTTCCAGATAGAAGGCTGGCATACTGGTGGAATTCTATTGAGTACTTACTTAAGGCTAGAACTCAATGTTTCTTTTGCATTAAGTGACAAATAGAGTGTGTTAGATATTTATATTTTCCTATTTAAAATTATTTTCCCATTCTTCACTATGATATGTGAGAGATGAAAATATGCAACTTATTTTATTTTTATATATTTGAGACATATTTGACATAACATTGTACTAGTTTAAGATGTATAACAATGATTTGATTTGATGCATATATTGAAAAGTGATTAGAAAATACATTTAGTTTATATATCTATCACCTAACATAGGTAATGTTTTTCTTGTAATGAGAACTTTTATGATCTACTCTCTTAGTAACTCTTAAATACACAGTACAATATTGTTAATTATAATCATTTTCAATATTGTGGTAAAAAGACAGATATAGCTTTTTTTTTTCTAAATCCTCAATCCTGAGGATATTCATTTTTAGAAAGAGTGGAAGGGAGGGAGGAGGGGGGAGAGAGAGAGAGAGTAAGAGAGAACCACTTATGTGAGAGAGACACATCAATTGGTTGCCTCCCGCATGTGCCCCAACACAGGCTGGACCAGGGATCAAGCCTGCAATTGAAGTATCTACCCTTGACTGTGAATTAAACTTGGACTCTTCAGTCTGCAAGCCGAGGCTCTAACCACTGGGAAAACTGACTATGATATGGTATTTTTACTGTAAAGTTTATTGCCCAGTCACTGGACATATTTCACCCCAGGATACTTGCTGTCTTCAATACACTATTCTTTCTAAGAAGTGACATCCATGTGTCTGACTTCAACTACCATCTTTGTCTTAAAGATTTTCAAAATTAGTATTCTCTAGCCAAGACCTTGATTTTGAGATTCCTGTATTATTTCTTAGGGCTTACTGTCATTGTTATTTCAAGCTAGTTGGCTTGAAATATTTATATACACATATTTATATCTACATACTAAGCTATCTCCCATTTTCTACATCTTTCCTCCATTTTCCTGCTCCTCTAATAAGCATATACATTTTTTTTCATTTTTTATCCAATTTTCTATTGAAGTAAATGATACCACCATAGGCAATGTTTTAAAGATGAACATAGCATAATTATCCATGACTCAGTCATCTCTTTTCATAAATTACCAGCAGCCAATTGGTTACCAATATTCTATAATCTGCTCATAAATAAATTTTGAATCTGTTATATCTTTTCCAAAATCATTTTCATTATCCTAGCCCATGAACTTTCAAATATTTAAAATAGATTTTAATAGATACTCTGCTAATATATACATATAGTTATTTATACATTTATATATCTATATCTCCTAATTTCTAACTTCAGCTGCACCCAATCATGTTTTGCTTTAAAATTCATATTTTTTCTGTTAACTCTAAATCTTCAAATATTCATCACTTTGCCCCCTTTACCTATTTTAAATGTACTCTCTGCATAAAAATAAATTATTCAAGTACTTTTTTTCTTATTGCATACTTCTTGTCTCTTTTCTCTCTGAACTTTAGGTTCTATACTCATCCAGGAAACTTAAGCCTAGGAGAAATGCCCCTGAATGTGGGAGGGTTGTAGAAGAGCAGGCATTCTGCTCTTCTGGAATCAGACATTCTGTTCTTTTTCATGTCCATGGCTTAAGGTGAAGAAACGGGGCTAAGGAAGGTGAGTATTTTTCACCATAAGCTCTTTTTTTTAAATGAAGTTTTAAATGTCAAACTTCTTAAGTTCAAGATTCTTGATATTTACCAATATATTGACAAAAATATTCCATAATTATATGTTAAATGGATACATTTTAATGACACCCTGCACTTTTATCCCATTCCTAGGTGAATGAGGAAAAATCATAGGAGCAGGTATATTACATTTTCATGCATTCAACTGATTATAAGGATTCTTTAATATTAATTAAATGAGAGTTATCAGAATAGGAGAAACATACTATCTCCTATTAAGGGGAATTATTATTCTCTGTCATTTTGTTCAGAATAAAGTGCATTGCTAAGCTAAAAGTTAAATTTTCTATTCCTGACTAAAATCTCTATTCCTGACTAAATGTGTTAAATGAACCATGTTTTCATTTGCCCTGATATCTGTGGCCATTGTTGCACTCTCTAATCGGAATGCATTGTGTACACATTAGTCTAAAAACAGGTGTCATTTCAGGGAACAGAAGACAATGTCATCTGAAGAAATGGTCTTGCTGTGCTGGTGTGATAAAGATTACACTTTCCATTCCATAAAGTCAAAGAAAACCATGGTATAATGAAAATATAAAATATTCGGCACTTAATACTAAGGTATATATTTATTAGCTGTTGGGGTAACATTAAATTAAGGTATCTGTGAAATACTTAGGGCTACAGTTTAGTCTTTGATACACTTTTATCAATTGGGTATCCAGAAAAAATATATTTCATTTGTCCTATTATTCTTATTATACTGAAAGTCTATTTAATGTGTGTATTCATTCAATCAACTATACAAACATAAATTTTTAATCACTAATAAAAACATGAAACTATGAGCACACAGATAAAAGAGAAGAGAAATAATATGCAAGTATCTTCATATTTCTGTATTGCATTGAAAACTTTCTCTGAGTAATCCATAAAATAACAAGAATCAAGATAAAGAAGATGATTTATACAGCTGTTACAACAGTGCTTCAATAACATTTATTCCTCATTTTACAAAAATTATTATGTAAGTGACACAGAAATATACATTCTGAACTGTCAGTTTTTCCATAGTTTTTCAAATTATGGATTTATAATATAAATCAAAAACTTTTCAAAAACTGTTTACTCCTTCTGCCAAATGATAAATTAAGAAGACGCTATTTCACAAATTTCATATGACAGTTCAAATAGTAATTTAAAACCACCTTCATTCAGTCGTTTTGCTTCTTAACTTAGCAATGCTTTGCATATTGTCATCTTAAAAAATTAAATATAATGAAGAAAGTCTTCTAATTATTAAACACTTAGTATTACTTGTTATATGTCAAGTTTAATAGGTGTTATAGTATATTTCTGAATTTAAATACACTATTCTGAATACAAATATGAACTAACATCAGATGAATTAAAATAACTATTTGAAAATCACATTTCTCATTACTAAAATGAATTTTGGTAAGTCAAATATTATTAGAATTATATTTTATAAGAAATTATAAAACACAGTTTAAATATATTTGATCAATGTTCAAACTAGTAATTGTCTAGAATTTTTAAATTCTTTTTAAAATCTATCTCCCTTACCCTCTTGAGAGGCTATAGTGAAGTCAGCGTGAAGTTATTACTATATATTTGGTGCTGCTGAATTGTTATTTGTATACTTTTGAAATTTGTGCTTAAATGCCCTCTCAAACTCCATTTAACCATAGATCTTGTTGTGTTAATATTCATCCCCTTCTCTTGACACCTAATTTAGTCTCTGTTGGCTCTAATGCTAGGCAAGCACTTTTTGTTTGAACAGATGGCAATTAACTGGATTTATGGTAGGGGTTTTGTGAATAAAACAACCTAATAATGAAAGGAAACATTTCAATTTGCTTGAGGGTCAGGCTTGTGGGAAAGTAGAAATATATAATCCAAAGGAGTTTTAGTGACACACCTTATTTGCTGGTCCAGCAGTAGATATGTGTTGGTCCTTATTCTCTTGTGCCATTTGGTGATTCAGTTCCTCTGAATTCAGCTATTCTATGATGCCTGTCATCCAGCCCAGATGTATGCTTACACAGGAGTTCTGGGTACTGTCTTCTCTATGGATGATATTTATCTGCTGCTCCCACTACCAATTGCTGACTCATCCTCATTTTCTATTCAACTACTCCTAAACAGTATTTCCTCCACTTAATTTTTCATTATCCAGTTTCATGAGATAGTACTGTCATTCCAGGTTATTTCCTCTCTCTAAAGAGAGATGCCTGTAGCTAAAGAACCCAATCCCATTCCAGTGCTCTGTGATCAAATGAGATCAAGCATTCCATTTTTTTCAGAAGGGGTTATGGGGTGCAATTTCCTACGTGTGTGTGTTTATCCATCTTTCTTGGTAGCACACATTTTTGGAGACTCCTTTCAGTAACATAATTTGGAGAATGCTCCAAACCCAAAGACAAATATTATAGCGCACTATTTCTGTGACTGGCCCCACTCCGTCTGACCTGGCCTCTGAAGTGAGATAAAGCTAATTTTCACCATCACACAGTTTACAGAACTTACATCACAAATAAGAAGGCATATTTAACTGCCAATGGGTTGGCATTTTAAAATAGTTAAAGACTTACATGATTCATATTTAAAACTTAGACCTTCTGTTTTATAGAAGCCTCATCATTCTGCAAAGCAACTAGAGATATATGATTTTTATTCTTTGAAGTAAAGAAGAGTTTCAAAACAAAATGTCTTTAAAAATATATCTAAATGCTAAAACAAAGAAAAGATACTAAGCTTATTAGGGAGGAAATTTGCAATATTCAATGAGATGTGGGATTTACATTGGCAAAGGAAAAGTGGAGAGCTAATTCTAGGCATAATCCAAGACATTACGATAGATTTATATTTGTGTTGTTGTTATTGTTGTTGTTTTAGAACAGGAGAGAATAATGACCAGCATTATTAGAGTAAAGATATATCTATCTATCTATCTATCTATCTATCTATCTATCTATCTATCTATCTACATATCTTTACTTTAATAAAGAATATAGCCGAAACCGGTTTGGCTCAGTGGATAGAGCGTTGGCCTGCGGACTGAAGGGTCCTGGGTTCGATTCCGGTCAAGGGCATGTACCTTGGTTGCGGGCACATCCCCAGTAGGGGTTGTGCAAGAGGCAGCTGATCGATGTTTCTCTCTGATCGATGTTTCTAACTTTCTATCCCTCTCTCTTCCTCTCTGTAAAAAAAAATCAATAAAAAAATAAAAAAAATAAAAAAAATAAAGAAATATATATATATATATATATATATATATATATATATATATATGGTTTCTGAAAAGAAAACTGGATGAGTGAAAATGTCATAGTGGGTCTTAAATACTGGAACAGTTTTGTTTTTGTTTTATTATTGACAGTATTAACAGATGTTTCTTCCTTTTGTTCCCAACTATCCAGGCCCTGCCCCACCCCGGGCCTTCACCATGCTATTGTCTGTTTCCATGGGTTATGCATATATGCATACAAGTAATTTGGTTAATCTCTTCCTGCCCTCACCCCTTTCTCTCTGAGATCTGTCAGTTTATTCCCTATATCCTTGTCTCTGGATCTATTTTGTTTGTCAGTTTACTTTGTTCATTAGATTTTACATATAAGTGAGACCATGTGATTCTTATCTTTCTCTAACTGACTTATTTCACTTAGCATAATTAAATGTAAAGAAACTCAGTTTAGTTTCACCTGGCTGGTGTTGCTCAGTGGTTGAGCATCGACCTATGAACCAGGAGATTATAGTTCGATTCCTGGTCAGGGCACATGCCTGGGTCCATCCCCAGTGAGGGGTGTGTAGGAGGTAGCTGATTGATGATTCTCTCTCATCATTGATGTTTCTATCTCCCCCAAAAAACTCATTCTAGCTTCTTTGGGAGATGAGAGATCCTGTGGAGAGAAGGTCCATAGCTTGCAAACTCAATTTGCATGCAAGTTAGGTCATTTTGTTTTGAAGTGGTTTGTTATGCAGCAAAAAATAACTGAAAGCTAGTGTGTGTGTGCATGTGTGTGTGTGTGTGTGTATGTACACATGTGTAGGTTCAATCATATCCTTATGTATGTACATAAGTGATTTCTTCCTACTGATCTGCACATCAATTTCATGTATTACAAATTTAACAAATTCTAATAAAATATTTGTAATTATGATTTAGACTCCAACATGTTTTTCCAATAGTGAAGGTCTTAACAAGAGCATTTATGTTTATAATTGCATACCTTTACACCATGCTATCAAGATACATTTGAAACAAATTCTTTGAACTTCATACATAAAACTACAATAAGGTATCACCTTACACCTGTCAAAATGGCTATCAACAAATCAACAAATTACAAGTGCTGGTGAGGATGTAGAGAAAAGGGAAAACTAGTTCACTGATGGTGGGAATGCAGACTAGTATAGCCATTATGAAAAACAATATGGCGCTTCCTCAAAAAATTAACAATGGAACTGAGGTTTAACCCAGTGATCCCACTTCCAGGAATATATCTTAAGAAATCAGAAACACCAATCAGAAAGAATATATGCACCCCTATGTTCATAGCAGCACAATTTACAATAGCTAACATCTAGAAACAACCCAAATGCCTATCAGTAGATGAGTGGATAAAAAGCTGTGGTATATTTACACAATAGAATACTACATGGAGATGGTAAAAAAAAAGGAACTCTTACATCTTACCATTTGCAACAGCATGGATGGACCTCGAGAGTATTATACTAAGTGATATAAGCCAGTCAGAGAAAGATATGATCTCACTCATATGTGGAATCTAATAATCAAAATAGACTGATGAACAAAATAGATCCAGAGACAGAAGCATGGAACAGATTGTTGAGAATCTCAGAGGGAAGGTGGGGGTGTGCGTGGGTGTGGGAATAGATCAACCAAAGAACTTGTATGCATATATGCATAACCCAAGGACACAGACAATAGTGTGGTGATGGCCTGGGGTAGAGGGCAGGGGTGGGCTAGAAGGGGTCAATGAGAAAAAAAGGGGAACATATGTAATAATTTCAATAATAAATTAAAAAAATAAAAGACCATACTGATTGTTCCATTAATACAATGCTGAATGCCTGCTTCTTTTTCTGTTTCAATATATGATAGTCAAAAATGTTCAGCAAATTGATGCCTTATTTCTGAAAACATTTATCAATTTAATAAGTAAATAAAATATTCAACAGATAAATATAAGAATATTTAATATAGTCAACTTGTGAATAAATATTTTCCTTTTTTTCCAAAGATAGTTTTAAGATACTATGTATAAGATTCTATACATAGGAAATCAGATGTTGAAGGAAACAAAACAAAAGGATCTTCACCAAACACATTTTAGTGGGAGGTCACCACTATAACAAAACTCAGTATGCAAGTCAATGCCAGTGGCAGAATGAGGTTGAATGCATGAAGCCAAAACAAAACACAAGAGATTAGAAAGGCAGATATAGATATATATTTTTTGTTCGAGAGCTTCATTATTTTTTCTCTGTTTGTAGTTCTGATCTTAATAAGATCTGTGTTGCCTTCAGCTCAGGGTAAAAACAGAGACAGTGCATTGTAAGTTATCACCATTCACCTTGGAAAAGTCAGAAACTCTATCAGGGTGCTGACTTTTAAACTCTATTAATTAAGCAGATGTATTAAGCTCAATCACTAGTGGAAAAGTGAGAAATATATCTGAGATTTGTTGAAGAGTTTTCTGGAAAACTCACTATCCAGTTAATGACATATGTTATCCAATATATTCTGTACTTTCGTCATCATAAATTAGTTTTTTGTCAACTGGATCTGAAATATAGCCTGTTATCAATAACAAATTACTTAAAGGGATGAGCCATTCACTAGTTACTATTACACTTAATTACAAGAAGTATTCTTGGTAGAATATAAACCCCTACATACATTTTCCTACAATGAAGAGGTAATATAACTATTTTATGACATTTCTATTAATATTAAATTATATTAATATTATTAAACATCTTGATAGTGATGACAAATATACTAACACAATTGTTGTCATTATTCCTACTACTAACTCCTAGCAAGGGTTTGCATCATTGTTTAGAACCTGGCAGTAAACCTAAGAAGCAGTTATAATTGATCCTATTATATGGGAGAAGAAACTGAGTCTTAGTAATTAAAATTGTTTTCAATTTCACCTAGGTTGGTGACAAGACCCCAATTTGAAACCACAAACATTTACTTGAAATAACTTTTGTTTAATTTTTTCATTAATCTTAATGTTCCATATTCTCTGAATTCAGTGATTCTAGTAGACCATTATTGAAATATGCCTACAATAGAAACATACATATATTTCACTGTTCATGAATTGGAACAAAGCGATATTGCCACATAAGTGGAATGTACATATCAACAGAATACATAATTCAAAATATTTAAATATAACTGATATACCAAAATATTCCCAAAGTAAAATTTCACTTAAAAATATCAAAAGAGGCATTCTGAAATTATTTCCTGTAGCTGACAATCAAAAGCAAACATCTTGTGACAATACCCTGAGACTGTGATGTGAAATTTCTGATCACTGCAGGAAAACCTTTATACTAAGTTTAAAGGAATAACTGCGTGAAGAGGTCAATCCCACTGTTTCCATAGCAATCCATTATAACTGTGCCCTACCAAGAGTGCCATCTCTGAGATGGAGAGGTGAAAGATGATGAGGGGTTCATGGATTTTCTACATGGATCATTGCATCGCTCGCTTAAAACCACATACTGGAATGCTTAATTAGCCTCATGCAGTTTAGCAATTAAAATGTATCAATTAGTGTTTATTCACTTATTTAACATATTTATTAAGCAGCTACTCTAATCTAGGCATTATTCTATCTTCAGAGATATAGCAATGAATTGAATGAAGAGAAGATAAAGAGGTGTGATTGGAGTAGCACATTAAAGACAGAAAAAAAGTGAAGCAATTAAGCAATATATATAATATGTACACACACACACACACACACACACACACACATACACACACATATTTTAGGAGGGAGGTCATAAAGATATGCTAAACTTTTGGAGAAGTGAATCCAGTATGAAATCAAGAAAAGCTAAAGGAATCCTACCTTTGACTATGTTGGACTAAAAGGAACATGATTTATCCATCATCGTGAAACAATAAAAATAAAATAAAAAAACTGCAGAAAAAATAAACAGTTGTGTCCTAACCAGTTTGGCTCAGTGGATAGAGCGTCAGCCTGGGGACTGAAGGGTCCCAGCTTCGATTCCGGTCAAGGGCATGTACCTTGGTTGCAGGCACATCCCCAGTAGGAAGTGTGCAGGAGGCAACTGATGGTTATTTCTCTCTCATCGATGTTTCTAACTCTCTATCCCTCTCTCTTCCTCTCTGTAAAAAATCAATAAACTATATTAAAAAAATGAACAGTTGTTTTTAAGACATTGGCATCATGAAACAAAATACAATGATCCTGAGAGATAGAATGAAAATGAGAAGAACCCTATGATTGCCAGAGTTTAGAGCCTGCAGCCTTGAAAGTGATTTCAAACTACAAAGCAGTAAGAGGAAGCCTTGGCGGGTCAAGTGGACTCCTTGAATTAGGCAGGGACATTTGAGAAGCTCTGAATGACAAAGCAGCTAGAGCACTGGACAGAGTGCTGGAAAGGAGAGCTGCACATACAGAGAGAACTCTGCAGACCTGCAGAAGGTTGCTCCAAAAGTATGGAAGAGAATATTGATGCTCATGAGGAAACTACCTGAGTCCCAAGAGGAAATGATCCTACTAAAAGGTAAGAGTGAACAGTACATGATATTCACAGAGAGTGACTTAAAAAAAATCTCCTTTATGTGCTTGTTTTATTTCTATTTCTGTTTATTTCTACCAACCATACTAGAAAAACTATTGATTCATAAGATACTGGGCCGTGGACTCAGAAAAAAATTAATTAGAATTAACTCTAGACTTAACATAGCTCTTATCCTGCTTTAATCTACAAAACAAGATCCTCAAAAGTCAAGGTGATTCCTAGTAATAGAAATGTGTCGTAGGACAAAGTTAAAAGATAAGCATGGGATAAAAAGTATCCCATACCCAACAAGGTAAAATATGTTTCACATCCAATAAAAAAATACCGGGTGTACAAAAATGTAAGACGTATTGCAAGAAAAATTAATCAACAGACACTTGTTCACTGCTGACACAGAGGTTAGAATTAGCAAACAAGGATATTGAAAGAGTTAGTATAACTTGGAAGTATATAAATATAATATATATGTTTATTCAAACATCTAGAGGTGAACAGTACGATGTTGGAGAGGAAAAAATACACTAGATAGGATGGATAGAAAATTAAATGTTTCAAGATAAAAGATTAATAAGCTTAAAATCATAAAAATATAAGTTATCCAAAACAAGGAGAAAGTAAGATATTATCTTTATAAATAATAAATAATAAATAAATAATATACACACACACACACACACACACACACACACACACACACACACACACAGACAAAGCATCAGTGAACCATTAGACAATCTCAACTAAACTAATATAGCTGTAATTGGATTCTCAAATTAGGAGGAGAGAAAGAAAAATTCTTGAAGAAATAATGACTAAAAATTTTACAGATCCAAGAAACTTAAAAATGCCTAATGCATAAGAATAATGAAGAAACTACGCAAAGGTGTACTATAATCAAATTACTTAAAACTGGTAATAAGGAGAAAATTTTAAGAACCACCAGAGAAGAAAGTTATATTTTGCAGAGAGAAGCAAAGATAAAGATTCCAGAAAAACATTTCTGAAACAGTGCAAGCTAGAATACAGCAGAGCAAAATCTTTAATGCATGAAATATAATGTCAACCTAGAATGGGATGCTTGGGAGAAATATTTATCCAAAGCAATGGTAAAGTACTGTACAAATAAAATAGCTAGAGGAGTTGATTATGGAATGAGCCACATTAAAGAAATGTTGGAAGAAGTCCTTCAGATGCAAGATTAGTGATAACAGATAGATATATGGAACTAACTGCACAAGGAATGAAGAGCATTAGAAATGATGACTACATGGATAAATAATAAACACATTTCCTTTTATGTAAAGCACATTTAACATATACCCTTCTAAAAATTTTTAAACATCATTTTAGATTTAAAACAAAATCAAGAGAAAGGTACAGTGGTTTCTCATATACACTCTGCTTCTACACATGCACAGCATCTCCTATTAAGTCATTGCTCATCAGAATGGTTCATTTTTTAACCAAGGATCAACCTACATTGACATATCCTAATCATCCCACGTTCATAGTTTACCTAAAGGTTCAATCTTGATATCAGACATTCTATGGGTTTGGACAAATCTAAAATGACATATAACCCCATCATTATAATCTTATTCAGAGTATGTTCACTGACGTAAAATTCCTGTGGACTCTAACTATTCATCTTTCCCCTCCCACCTCTGTCAACCACTGACCTTTTAAAAAAATTTTTCCCCAAAAATTTTACAATATAATCGGCATACAACATTGTGAAATTTAATGTATACAATGTGATATAAATCATTCTTAAAAGGTAGTTAACTATTTAGATGAAATTAATATAAACATGGAGCAGGTCTTAAATCATATGTAAAAATAAAATGTAGGACTTCTATAGCCCAAAGAATAGGATGGGATAAATACATGCATATTATATTAAGGCTATTATCACATAAATTTAGGCTGTGGTAATTTAAAGATGTCTATGATAAGCCAAAAAGCAGCCAATAAAATAACATCAAGTGTTGTAGTCAATAAATCAACAAAGGAGAAAAAATAAAATTATAACCCAAAAGAAATCAGGGGAAAAAAAGAGAAAAAAAACAGAAAAATTGTTCAAAAAATAGATAAGACAAATAGAAAACATATAGAAAGTGGTGAACTTAAACATAATTATGTCAACTTAAGTGAAAATGTAGTAGTAAATATTCAAATTAAAAGGCAGATATTGTCAGATTGCATAAAAAGCAAGTCTGAAAACTAAAAAAAAAATGCATTTAAGAAACACACACTAAAAGAATAGATTATTTATATAATCTTAAATTATCTCCCAAATTATCAGCCAAAATATTTATTAATTATGGTGATGATTTTAACATATGTCCACAAACTCTTTGATACTTTTATCTCAGGTAAGTAGAAATTCGTTCCCCTCCTCTTGAGTGTAGCTGGATTCAGAGAGGCTCATTTCCCATTAATAGAATATTAAAATGGAAAAACAGTAAGTTAACAATAGAGAAACCTGACAGACCCTACCTGTCCAAATGATCAAGTATAACATCACCATCTATATACACTGAGTGGCCAGATTATTATGATCTCTGAACGCACAATATTCTGGCCACTCAGTGTACTTCTCTTGAGTACCTCATTTATTTGATATCAAAGATACTATAAATCGTGCACCTGATCAGTTTTCCCCTTCGCACTGGCTGATAGAAAGCTCAGGGCAAATAGGTGTTGATCTCCAGCAAAAGTCTAGAATACTTTCGGTACCCATTTGAGATACAAATACACTGAGTGGCCAGATTATTATGCATTCAGAGATCATAATAATCTGGCCACTCAGTGTATATAAAACACTAATATGCAAATAGACGGAACAGTGGAACAACTGAAAAACCAGTCGCTATGACATGCGCTGACCACCAGGGGGCGTGTGTGGACCATGGCAGGCATTGGAAGCAGGTGGCAGAGTGTGGAATATGGCGGGTGTCGGCCACGGCGGGATGGTGGAGCAGGTGAGCGGGGGCGCCAGACCAAGGCAGGGCACCAGTTGCTGTCATTGGGGCGAGCCTCTGGTGGTTACTTAAAGTTCTCTGCTCCCGCACATCACAGTCCCACCCAGTGCTTGCACCTGCTGCCGGCACTGGCCTTGATTGCCCCTGAGGGCTTCTTCACCTCCCTCTGCTCCTGAGGGGCGATCGTGGCAACAACCACTAGTAGCGCCCACTGATAGCGCCAGCCCCACTCACACCCGCTGCTGGCACTGGCCCCAATCACTCTGTGTTGTCAACGGGTGTGAGCAGGGCTGCTGGCAGACTGGGGACTGGGGGGCACGGTGGGAGGAGCCAGGCGGGGGTGTGGAGGATGGGCCAAGACCTGCCCCTGTGCCCACCGCAGCCTCGTGGCCCACAGTTCCTTTCAAGGTGCACAAATCCATGCACTGTGCCCCTAGTCCTATATAATTAAACCCTAATATGCAAACCAAACAAACGGTGGAATGTCTGGTTGCTATGATGTGCACTGACCACCAGGGGGCAGATGCTCAACCCAGAAGCTGCCCCTGGTATTCAGTGTGCTCCCACAGGAGGAGCGAGGGGTCCTGGACTGCGAGAGGGATTTCTGACTGCTGGCTTAGGCTGAGCAGGCCTAAGCTGGCAGATGAACATCCCCTGAGGAGTCCGGGACTGCGAGAGGGCACAGGCTGGGCTGAGGGATACCCGCCCCCCCAGTGCACGGATTTCATGCATCAGGCCTCTAGTTAACGATAATTGCCAGATACGAGAGAGACCCATAATCTCTGTGATATTCTTCCCTAAATGTCTTAATCTCATTATACTCATAAGAAAACATACCTTTGTTCAACAAAATAACTTTGATTCTTACAAAGTGTCAAAATCATAAAAGAAAAAGAAAGACTATTAGATTAGAGGAGACTAAGTTGACATGACACCTAAAGGCAACATGGTATCCTAAATTATATCCTAGAAGAGAAAGAGGAAAAACTGGGGAAATGTGTGAGTAAATTTCAAAATTCATATATTCATATGTGTAATTCAGTTAGAAAGATTGCACCAATGGTAATATCTTAGCTTTGATAAATTTGCCATGGTAAGTAAATACTAACATCTGGAGAAGCTGGGTAAAGGCAATATGGGTAGAATCTGTACTAGCTTTACAACTTTTCTTAAAATCCAAATTCATTTCAAAGTATATAGTTAAAAATATACTTTTTGCAACAGTCATTCAAGAACATTTAAAACAATATTAACTACTATTTTAGAATATCCTGGTGTTGCCAGAGGAATTAATGGGCCAGAGTTCCCAGACATATATGAGTGAGGTTCCTGGGGTACAGCTGAAATGAGCACTTTCAGAAGCACCCGCAAGAGAATCTCTTCCCCCCTTAGATCAGCAGGGAACAGACTTGGAGATGTAGCAAAAGGCTTTATTTGCATGGAGTTACATTCCTCCAGTTGTAAAGCCCCATGCCCCTTAAACCAGACCTGAAAAAGGTCAGCTGGGCTTCCAACAGAGCCAAGGCCAACTTCCAGCGCTTCCATTCCACATTGCAGCCGGGTCCAGTTCAGCATTCAGGCTAATTCAAGTGCAGCACTCCATTGTGTGGGTCCCACATGACCATGAGCCACATGGACGAATGCAGGGGAATGTGTTCCCTTCAACAGGAGAGACAATAGCCAGGTGCACCAGAGAGAGAGAGAGAGAGAGAGAGAGAGAGAGAGAGAGAGAGAGAGAGAGAGAGAGAGAGAGAGAACGAGAGAGAGAGAGAGCCTCCTTTGTTCAGAAGGTTATATATTCAGGTTTTGGGCCCTTGCAATGGCCAGGCCTATTCTGGCCACTAACTAGCTCCCCTGTGTGATTGACGGGCAAGGGCCTTCCAGTTACTCAGACCTTACGGGACAGGCATCCAAGCTGCCTTTGTCCAGTCTCTTCCCCCTTAGATCAGCAGGGAACAGACTTGGAGAGTGTTAAATTAGCAAAGCTGTATAAATGGCATGCCTATATTATGTAGTCTTTCCTTTACCCCTTTCCTGTTAATAATAACCAGATTATTACAATGGTATCACTGGGACTCAAAAGTCTTCACAGATTTTAAGTGTTGCTTGAAAAATAATCTTAAATTATGAGTTAAGAATATTTCAGTTTGAAGTTGCTTGTATGAGAAATAGCACAGCAGTAAAAAAAAAAATAGGATACCTTGTGATCTTTGAATAAGGAATATATGTCTTCAAACAATACAGCACCATCATCCCAAGAGCTGTAGAAGTTGCAGCATGTAGGGCTGGCAAGCACACCTCTTATTTAAATGACAGAAACAGAGGGCTTTCTTGTTCTGACTTTTTAAAGGGATCATTCTATATTCTTTTTTATTCAAATGTGAATCTAAATGTGAATAATGACATATCTTTACCTTTCCAGCTTCTACTTCAATGCAGCAGAAAAGAGAAATGGACCACATTTTTAAAGAAAAATCAAGATGCTGGTAGTGGGAAGTAGGGGTGACTACTTTCTAAATCTTTTTCTCAGCAAGGCCTGTTAAGTTTGAAGCTGTGCATAACTTAGAAATAAAAGCAACGAGGCACTGTCTAGCAGAATCCCTTCTCACTCAGCAAATGCAATGCAACACGCCTTCATATCAAGGCACCATGTTTAATGGCCACTGTTGTCAACAGAACAAACTTTATAATAACCAATTCTGAATTCTTATGAAGCTCTCTCACCAGTTAGCATTGCCAGGTTTTCTGCTGTTTTGTAGTTTACCACTCTGTTGTATTTTCAAAAAGATTGCCTGAGGCAATTAGCATTCCAGTGAAGAGAGAGATGTGTGCCTCATTGCAACTCATGGTTGACACTGAATAAATATTTTTAGTGCTATGTAATCATTTTTCTGTGTTAAAAGAACCTGTAACAAAATCTTCACAATGGCTCAGTGGGCCCACTTTTAAACCTTGCTACCCTCCTGAGGCACATTCTTAGAAAAGGACCAAAAAAATTTACCTATATTTACACACACACACACACACACACACACACACACACAGGATCCTTATAGATGAGACAGATTTGAATAGCTTGTGATAACTGTGGTTACAATGGGCTTACCTCTGCCTTTTGCCCCTGTCAAAGAACCACAGTGTCACATTATTTTGGATACCACACAAATCTAAGCAACTAGAACTATGAGCAAGAAGCTATTTTTGTTGTTGTTGTTTTTACATTTTCCCCCACAAATAATTCTGGATTTGTTCTTTGGGGAAATTATATAAATCAGCTGCCATAAGGTAGTTAAAGACATGATAATGATTTCTGCTCAGTGAAATTCTCATTTAGAGCTCCATCATTGAACTTGCACACTGCACAGGCTTCAGTCATGAAAAGATTGGCAGCTCCCTCTGCTGTTTCTCCGGGGGAGGTGCGAGGACTCAAGGCTCACCTCTTTGTATAATTTCCTTTCCTGTGAAGCTAGGCTTTCCAGGTTGTCAATTAATGGCCTTCAAGCTGGCAAGCTTTCAAATACCAGCTGATTTTCAGCAATATGAAGGCAACTTTAGGATACATGCCTGGAAAACCAATGTACTTCAAAAGATAGCATGATTACTGCTACTAAAGCAAGGCATGTGAATCACACCCTTTCTTTGAAGCTTTCTATTTCTGTGTGTATTTGTCTGGTCTGTTTGTAACAGATGCAGGCTTCTGAAAAGCAGTCCTGCTTGGCAATAAAAAATTGTGGCTTCAGACTGATTTCTTTTACCTTTTTTTTTTTTTTTTTTTACCAGAATCATTTACTTTTTTTGTGTGAAGCACAGATTGGTTGGTACTATTCTTCTAGACCTCATTCACATGTGCACAAACTGACTTTTTCATTTATTCATCCTACTAGATACATCTCTCACAATAAGGTCTACATCTCTTTTACCCATGCCTTTGTTATTGCGACTACAGAGAACAGGGGAAGAAACAGGTGCTATCATCTCTCTACATAGAATTTTCCAGAAACTTGTCAGCATTCCTAATTTCCTTTTTATACAATGAGAGGACCTTTTAAATAGCATGGGAATAAAAGTTTCATTATATTATAGTGGTTCAATGATTTTAGCTTAAGAGACAAGGATAAAATAACCTTCTTCATCTGTTAACACATGTAGAGAAACATAATTGCTTTATTTCTTCTGAAAATGAAATTTAGCACAAGAGTATATATCTCTCTATTTTAAGTATATTCAAATATATAAGAAAATGAAAAAGAGAACTAAATTATCTCATTCTAATATTAGTTCTTATAAATATTACTACTTATAAAAAAGATAGAGACTTATTTTTGACACACTTGTTATAGCCAACTAACATGAGTACTATTACTTTTCAAATGGACTATACTACACCTTTCTTTTTTCCAACAAATAATCTTTCTCTACTTTTACTAAAAAAAAAAGAATGTTATTTGTATATTTAAATAATTGCTCTCTGTATCATAGTGATGGTATTGAAGTCAGATAATTGTTTTCATGACAATGAGGTTCATTGTAGAGTGATTTCCATGTAGTGACAAATGTGCAAGAAAATGACCCTCCTTCTACCCTCTACTATGAACCATAAGGCAGTGATAAGGATAAAATAATAAAGCAGACCATGGGTGCTAAGTTTAAATTCTTACAACTTGAGAGGAAGACATGTACATAAATAAAGTTCAAATAGTAAGTAAGAGTCATACACAGGTGATGTTTGAAGAATTTGAAGCAAATAGCATTTAAGTAAATAGCAATAATTAAAACTCTGAAACAGTATACCATAAGAAAAGAAGTCTGTTTCTACATAACAATGAAGCAATCATGTTAATTAAATAAAAATACCCAGTTTCACCGATAAGCAGATTGCAGAAATTCTCACACTGTTGTTCCTTAAAAGAGAAGCAGATAATTATTCCTTGAGAATTCTTCATGGATTTTAGAGCATAGCACCATGAAGATAGATTGAATATCACAAGGATACTTACACATCTATTATTTGACTATTTAACTGTTCTTTATTCATTCAATGAAATTATAAATAAAAGCCTTTATTGGCATATAATAAAACATGGAAATGCATGAAGCTACATTGAATGAAATGGACATAAATAATCATAATTTGAATTTTAGGAGAATCTTAGTCATTAGTCAAGGAGTATGAAAAAATTCAAGCTGGTGTAGATTAATTACATGATATGCTTATCAAGACAACTGGTAAGAATCAGTTATGGGGTTCTGTATGAAAATTACCTCCAGTGTCTGCAATATACTCGTTGCTATTCTCTGAAAGTTTATTGAACTAACCCAGCCCCACTGTAATGTGCTGCAGCATTCATTACCTCTGTCACCTCAGGTTATTATAGTATGCAGTGGAGCATTTTCTAAAGTCACTTCATATAGCAGCTGAACTGCAATGGAACATTGAAATATTTTCTTGTCAGGCATCTAGCTCCTAACTTGCTGTGTTGAGATCCAATAACTCTGTATTTCCATTTCAACCATGGACTCACACAGTTGCAAACAGGACATGATAGATGTATATTTGTAGCTCCTGAGACTGTAGACAGAAAACTGACTATTATTAGGTACCTAATAATGATCTACAAGTTTTGCTGCATAAGCAAATACAAAGTACTGTTCAAATATGACTTCAATCCTGAAATCATTGAGTCACATAAGAAATATCTCACACCTATTGTATTTAGACAAACAGCTTTAGTGTATTTTTCTTGCCTATTTCCCTACAAAGTATCTTTACAACAGAAAAAAAATCTTATTTAAGGTATAATACCTACAAAAAAGCAAAGAGTTTAGTGTTCAACATTGTTGGATATGGAAAATAAAATTAACAATTCTTATTAAACTTTGAAAAGGATCTTTAGTTGCAATAGATTGTTTTCAGAGCTGCTGCTATATCTTGTTACAAACATGAGGATAATAGATGCATTCTTATGAATAGTTTAAATTAAGACTTTTTTCTTTTGTCGATGTTAAACAATAATCAATAGTCTTTTTAGCTGCATTCCACAGAGAAAAGTGAACACTCTAGTACTATGTAAGAGTTGGTAGTTCCATAAAATACCCCCCCCCCCTTGGAGGGAAGTTTTGTCAAGAAATGTCAATCTACCCATGTGCTTGGAAAGCCACTGTGATATGTTCTTCTCCATTAGTGGTGTGGCATAAATTGTTGTTTATGGTTCCATGTTTTGCAGATGTTACACTGCAGAGAATGTTAAGGGATAATATGCATCTGTATGTATGGTCTCATGGGAGAACCAAATCCTGATCCAATGAGAATGACAGGTTACATTTCTAAGGAAACTGATCAGAAAGAGTGTCTGAACTCTGCAGTTTATATACTACTCTCTGCATTTCTGTCTTCCAATTGTAAATGATAATGCCATTAATGTTCACTGTGCACATCAACGTGTTTTGCATTGAGTTTTCATCTTTAAATCTTGGTATCCCGATTTTGAACTTCCTGTCTTTTCTGTGTGAAAGTGTGATCACATGAATTACAAATTTTGCACCACTTGACTGAAATGTCTTTTAAGGTTTTATGTTACATTTCCAAAGATCAAAATAACATATCTATATTATACTGAAAAGATAAACATATCGTCAGCTACTCACTGAATTTATTAGTAGGAATAAATTATAGTAATTATCATATTCATCACTATATTCATGTTTATAATTAAATATAGTTTTATAGATCTAAGGGTAACTTTTGAGACTCTTCCTTCACTATAGTTTAGATGCATTTAAACTTCTTTCTTAGGAAGTATATTTCTACTTAATGTGTTTTATCTGTCATATGTTCTATACCTTAGCTCTGCTGAAACAAGCAAGGAAATTTATAACCCTTGACCAAACTCTCTACTGGTTAGGGTTTTAAACTAAAGTATGAATTTGATGAGATTAAATAATTAACCTCGTTAATAAGGTCACTCACATAATGTGATATTAAAACCAAATGAGTGTTTATCTCTAGATAGAGGGAAAAAGCACTAAAAATTGGTTTGGCTCATGGCCATTTATCATATTGGAGTGAGAGTGCAGTGTTGTATAATTGGTGTAGCAATTGGGGAAGCTAAAATAAAGTATAATATGACTGAAGTACTCTAGGGTTTTTAAAATATGATCAAATTGAGGTTTTTCTTTCTGAAATGATTGTACTAATAAGTAAACTGCTAATAAAATCAATCAATTCAATATAACTATGGATACTTGGACTGTCAGTTCATAGCTAATTAGCCAATGAAGGGATATTTTAAAGGAGATGGTTTTTTATTCATCCTATTAACCATATGTGTGAAGGAGTAAAACGACACTTGTGTGATTCATCAGCTCCAAGCACATCATCACCATTTATATCACTTTTGGAAGAGATTCTTTATTTCTATTCTCTATTGAATTATTGTTGAAGCTTGAGGTCAGGAGAGCAAACATGTATTAAATATAATTATACTGTACAAATATTAAGTGAGTATGCTCTGCAGATGATTATTATTATTTCACATTTTCTGGACTATCCATTTCTTAAAAGACATCTTGCATTTAGCTTTCTCCAGACAGTGTCATGTGCCTGACATTAAGCATTGTTATTGTAGTATAAGTGCCTGACATTACAATTCTGATTGCCAAGATACATATTTCAAAAAGCATCCAACTTGAATACGCAACTGCTAGCTGTATGACACAGCTGCAAGCAAACCAACCTGATAAAGAATTAGGCCACCCACACTCATGAAGTTTCCTCTTTAGGAAAGCCCAGGGTAACCTAGATAACGGACTCTAAGTGACCTCTCTAATTTCTGCTCTTATATTACAAACTAGAGGCCCAATGAACGAAATGTGTGCAGGAGTAGGCCTTCCTTCCCCCCAGCTACCACCGCCGGCTTCCCTCTGGCACCCAGGACCCGGGCTTCCCTTGCAGCCCCGGCTTCGTCTGGAAGGTCGTCCAGAAGGACATCCAGTCTAATTAGCATGTTAGGCTTTTAATATTATATATAAGCCAATAAAGAATGAGCCCATTAAGCCCTAGACACCCCACCTTAGGGCTCTAACAAAGGCAGAGTCCCAGGTCCTCTTTCTCTATCTAAGACATTGCTGAGTGATCTTTGGGCATGCCATGTGCCCTCCAGGGCCTGAGAGTAATAAACTTTGTTACTTCCCTGAGGGTTTTACTGAAATGCATACTGCAATCATACTAATAAACACAAGGTCCAGTCCAGCCACAACACTGCATTCTGGGAAATCTCTGTGGGGTTAGCTACAAGTAACAGGTGCCTGGGGCAAGTGTCTCAGGTGTTCCTCACTGATAGTATTACTATTAATAACCTAGACTTGAACAATAACAACAAAGTGGGTAAGCTCCTTGACATTGGTCTTGGCAATGAATTTCTGGAATTGACACCAGCAGTAAAGAAAAAAGCAAGTGTAAACAAGTGGAATGACATTAAACTAAAATACAAACTTCTGCAGAACAAAGGAAACCTCAACAAAATTAAAAGAAAATATATAAAATGGGATAAAATATTTGCAAGCCATATATTCAATATGAGATTAATATCTAAAATATATAAGGAATTTATAAACTCAATAATAACCCAAACAAAAAAATAATCCTGTTTCCAAATAATGCAAACATGACCAACAGGTACCTGAAATTCAGTTCAACATCACTAATTATTATGAAAACACAAATTAAACCCACAATGAGATACTACTTTACATTTATTAGGATGTCTATAAAAATTTAGACAAACAGTTTTCAGAAGGGAAGGGGGTTGGAGGCTAGGTAAAAAAAGGTAAAAAGAGTAAGCAAAGAAAAAATAAAACCTACAAAAAATAACAACTCATAGACACAGACAACAGTATGGTGATTACCAGAGGGAAAGAGGGTGGGAAGAGGTAGAAGAAGATAATGGGAGGATAAATGGTGATGGAAGGAGACTTGAATTGGGGAGGTAAACACATAATACAATATGCAGATGATGTATTATAGAATAACATATCTGAATAATAAACCTATATAATTTAATTGACCAATGTCACCCCAATAAATTCAATAATATAGAAATGCTGCTCATAAAAATGTGGAAAAAGAGAACACTTGTACACTGTTGGTGGTAATGTAAACTGACATTGGAAAATAATATGGAGATTACTCAAAGAATTGAAAATAAAACTAGCATATGATCTAGCAATCCCATTTGTGGTTATATATTCCAAGAAAACAAAATTAGTGTCTTGAAATGATACCTGCACTCTAGCATTATCCACCACAGCCAAGGTATAAAAACTACTGAAGTGCTTATCATCAGTTGAATGGACAAAGAAAATGTGACACAAATAAATAAACACACATAGACAGAGGGACTGCCATTTGCAGCAACATGGATGAACCCAGAGGACATACTGGTATGTTAAGGGTCAAACAAAAAAAGACAAATACAGCATGGTGCCACTTATATGTGGAAACGCCTTAAATTTTTATTAGTGGTGGAGGGGACTAGGGGAAAAACAAATATTCAATATGAGCTTAATATCTAAAATATATAAGGAATTCATAAACTCAGCCCCATGTACTATAATAAACCTTATTCTATGAATCAGAAAACCCATTAGGTATTCTTTCAGTTTCTATGTATAACTATTTCTACAACTATTGGGAAACTGGATAAAACTCTAAGATTGGCCTCTGGTCCCATAGATTCACTGTGAGGCAGACTGGTGACAAGATTTATATAACCTGGGCTTCATAAACCCCCATTATGATTGACGGTGCAAGGTGTTATTTTGGTCCCTGAGTACTAGTGTCAGACATGAGACCACTTTTGACTATTCAAAAAAAAAAAATCCTTCTAAAATATCTGTGTGAATCTTTGTGTAAACATATTTTCTTTTCTTTTCTTTTTTTTTTTTTGCATAAACATCTAAATGCGGATTTGTTGGATACCACGGTAAAATCAGATTAAACTTTTGAAGAAACTGCCAAGTTGTTTTCCAAATTGGCTACCCTATTTTACATTCCCACTAGCAATGCACAAATGTTCCAATTCCTCCACATTCTTGCCATCACAGTAGAATTTTTATAAAAATAAAGCTTAAAAATGAGCTACAATGAAAGTATGATTCAAGTGGATCATTTGCTAGGAACATAATAAAAGCCATTTACTGATGGGTAGTTAATCAAATACTCTTTGATTCAAGAAATGTATCCACAGAAAATAAACTTCTTTAAGAATATGAGACTTTAGTGAGAATAGTTTCTTGAAGAGTTGAGGACACTGAGAAACATCAATAGTAAATTAGGAACAAACTACCAAATATAGTATTTTTATATTTATAAAATAATGTGAAATATACAATTAAATTGTTTCCATATAGAAAATAAAGTATCCTATAACTTATATTTAGTAGTTACTAAATATTTGTAAAAAGATCATTTTAAAATATCAAAGCAATTGATTTGGTGTTGTTTGCATTGGATTTTGAAAAACAGGAAGATGTAATTGATTCTGCTTAGTTATTTATTCAAGGAGCCAATAACAAAGTGACATGGTTAAAATTTAGAGAACTTCCTTCTATGATTAGTCTTGCATGAACAATTACATGCAAACATATTTTAAAAGAAGTTGAGAAGACACTAATTTAGTACAACCTTAAATGGAATCTGCTAAAAAGTGTTACAATTCACAATAGTAAAAATAACTGTACCAGAAAAGAAAAAGGCTTCCTTGGACAAATTTACAAAGATAGTGAAAAATGAAGATGTTTAAAGCCTATCATTTATCATCAGGTACTTTGAGGAGGGAAATATGTAACTCTAGCATGTTGTTAAGCCAGTAGTGTCAATGGTGGATGTCATTCACACTTGCCAACTTGGTCATTGTTAATTCCATGGGTTTTTACCATAAAGGAAACTTAGTATCATGATTTGTCCTACTACACAGCAGTTTCATGCTTTAGCAATGGTGAAGTTTTACTTCAATTTATTAAGCTCAAATCCAAGATTAAAGTCCTTCTGTATTGGAATAACTATTCCAAAAGCACTATTATTGAGCACTGAATGAAATTTGGAAATAAACATTTGGCATATGCTTGAATATATTTTTGAGTGAATTAAATCTAAAATTATGAGTTTAAAACAGTGCTTATATGTGAAACTTAAATTGTGGCAAAGTAATTTTGAGAAAGACTAATGTTTGAATCAAAAGTAATGTCAAGCTACATAATACATTTTTCATGCTGTCAAAAGTTAAAACAAAGTGCATAATCTCTATTCTGACAAAAATTTGCAGCAAATATATTTTCTAAGTTAAAATTACATCAACAGACTTTTTTTCAGACCTCAATGCATGCACAGAGGAAATTTTCATATTTCACAATCCATTTAACTGTGTAATTGAAGATCATCCACCTAACCTTCATTTGGAAGTGACTGATTTGGAATGTGATGACGTACTATAAGGCACATATCAAGAGAAGATTTTAATATAATTCTATATATGTCTTCGAAGTGATAAATATACTCACTTAAAGCCATATGCTCATAGACTGATTACAGAATTTGGCAATATCTTTCTATGAGAAAAAGAAAACATATTTAAAGATGACATATGTAAAATCTGATTACAGATCAGCATTAACAAATGAAATTTTGTGACTGATTTTGCCAATGGAGATCACTTATTTTGAACCCTAATTAAGAAAATATCTCCCCCCAAATTTCCAATCTTGTAGTTAGTAAATATGTATTGTGAAAAAAATGTGTGCAATTTCAATTTTTATATAATTTTTCATTTTTGAAAATATCTTTATTGTTGATAGTATTACATATGTCTCCTTTTACCCCCATTGGCCCTTCTAGCCTGCCCCAGCACCGCCCCCCAGGCCTTCACCACCCTATTTTCTGTGTCCCTGGCTTATACATATATGCATGCAAATTCTTTGATTGATCTCTTCCCACCCACTTAGCCACCCCCACCTACCCTCTGAGATTTGACAGTATGTTCATGTTTCTATGTCTCTGGATCTATTTTGTTCATCTATTTATTTTGCTCAGTAGGTTCCACATATGAATGAGATCATGTGATACTTGTCTTTGTCTGATTGACTATTTCACTTAGCATAATACTTTCCAGGTCCCTCCATGCTGTCCCAAAGGGTAAGAGATCCTTCTTTTTAATTGCTCCATAGTATTCCACTGTGTAAATGTACCACAGCTTTTTTATCCACTAGTCTACTGATGGGCACTTGTGCTGGTTCCAGATCTTAGCTAATGTAAATTATGCTGCTATGAACATAGGGGTGAATACATTCTTTCCCTTCAGCACTTGTCATTTGTTGATTTGTTGATGGTAGCCATTTTGACAGCTGTGAGGTAATACCTCATTGTCATTTTAATTTGCATCTCTCTGATGATCAGTGACTTAGAGCATTTTAATCATTTGTCTCTTGGCAGCAAAATTTCAGACATCTCTCTTAGCAATATGTTTGTGGATACATCTCCTAGGCCAAAGGAAACTAAGGAGAAAATAAACAAATGGGACTAAATCAAAATAAAAAGCTTCTGCACAGCAAAAGAAACCATCAACAAAATGAAAACAGAGTCCACTATATGGGAGAAAATATTTGGCAATGATACATCTGGTAAAGGGTTAATATTCAAAATATATAAAGAATTCATACAACTTAACTAAAGGAAGACAAACAATCCAATTTAAAAAATTGGCAAAGGACCTCAATAGAGAGGTCCCACATAGGGGATGTAAAGATGGCTAATTTTTATATTTTAAAGATGTTAAACTTATGGATTTTTTTCTCTTTTATTATACAATTAGAGGCCTTGTGCAAGAAAATTTGTCCACTGGGGGAGTGGTCCCTCAGCCCGGCCTGCCCCCTCTCACAGTCCAGGAGCCCTCAGGGGATGTCCTACTGACAGCTTAGGCCCGCTCCATTTGGGCAGGCAGCCATGGCCTTCCTCTGCAGGAGGCGACTGTGCTGATCCAGGGAAGGCGCTGCCCCCATCACCCCACCATTGCTGCCGCTGCTAGCCGCCATAGCTGCCTGCCCTCGGCCTTCACAGCTGCTGCGGCTTTGTCCAGAAGGTTGTCTGAAAGGACGTCCGAAAGGACGTTTGGCTGTCTGGTCTAATTAGCATATTATGCTTTTATTATTATAGATTATTATAGATCAGGCGTCCTCAAACTACGGCCCGCGGGCCATATTCGGGTGTTTTCACTGTTTTTTGTTTTGTTTTGTTTTGTTTGTTTGTTTGTTTTTTTTTTAAATATATTTTATTGATTTTTTTACAGAGAGGAAGAGAGAGGGATAGAGAGTTAGAAACATCGATGATAGAGAAACATCAATTAGCTGCCTCTTGCACAACCCCCACTGGGGATGTGCCCGCAACCAAGGTACATGCCCTTGACCGGAATCGAACCCGGGACCTTTCAGTCCACAGGCCGACGCTCTATCCACTGAGCCAAACCGGTTTCGGCTGTTTTTGTTTTTTTTTTTTTACTTCAAAATAAGATATGTGCAGTGTGCATAGGAATTTGTTCATAGTTTTTTTTAAACTATAGTGTGGCCCTCCAACGGTCTGAGAGACAGTGAACGGGGGGGCCCCCTGTTTAAAAAGTTTGAGGACCCCTGTTATAGACCATCTACATAATATTCTTGATTTGCCCTTTAGCCCAGCAAACCTACACTGTTTTTTATCTGGACTTTAAACAAATCTTGCTGATCTCAGATGTACAGTATGCAGTATTTTAAGTAAGAAAAAAGAGAAATACAAAAATGCATATATATCTGCAATTTTGAACAGAAAAACACAGGAAAGGTAGTCAAGAGAGCAATGAAACTGCCCCTATATGGCATGGGTAGAAATGGAACAGAAAGGATATAGGGAATTAGGAAAGATAACATTTCTATGAATATATCTTTTTGCACTGTCCTGCCATTTCAAACCATTTTAATGTTTCACATACTCATAAATTAAAACACACACACAAATAAATAGATTAATATATAAATGCAATCTATAAGGAAGAAATAAAAATCTATAAAATTTATCATAGACTCAAAAGAGCAAACCATGCTTCAAACGATCACACTGAAAGGAATAAAAATGAAATAACCCTCGTAACTTGTGAATAATTATATATCCTCATGCTAAAGACCAAAAGAAAAAAATAATTCCAAGCATGTATTAAACTCTAAATAGGTTTATTTTTGCAGAGGCAACAGCAATTCTGAAGCTACTTTTTTATGTTTAAAATTTTAGCAAATAAATGAATATTTTTGGGGTAACAGGACTAGATTTCTTTCTGTCAGAGTAGAGAATTGCAAATATGAAAACAACAAAGGATAGCAACAACATTGTGACATTGGATTGGGATTGAAGTTGTCACTGTAATCTGATATTTTTCTATGCATTTTTAGATAGTCTGATATGGACATAAAAATGATAAATATGTATCACAAAAATTACATAGATTGGGTAACTTAAAGGGATCATAAGATCCTATGAAGCATAAATATGCAGGGCTTTAATACATGTAAAGGATATGACACAACAGGAAAAATAAAACACTGTCAAGCTTTTGGGTACTCAGTAACTTGTAGCACAATTACCTATAACCCTTTATTAGTTACACAGCAAGAGTTTTATTTCCAAATTATGAATTTGTTTCAGCAGAGCTAAGGAAAAATCACTTTATTGGGGTCTTTTATGTTCCACGTGTTGCTGAGCCAAATCAGGTTGCCTAATTGAGTTCACTGGATTTAAGCTGTCAATTTACACATCCTTGGATTTTTCATGGGTGTGCTTATATGTCTATGCATGCAGATGTACAGAGATGTTTATATGAATATAGAGTTGTGTTTATATCCTATCAATGGAAACAGTTTGGATGTAATGACACCATACATAGCTCCATTTGAATGACTATCAAGCAATCTTTTCTTTTAAGTATTGTTTTTCTTCTGTTGTTATTTTAATTAAAGTATGTTTTGTTTTGTTTCCTACTTCCCCTATTTTTCCTAGTTCTTGTCATATCCTGTTGGCTGGCTACTATAGTTTCAAATTCATGGTGATATATTTTTTCCTACTTCAACCTGAAGAGTATTATAAATACCATTAATTAGTTTTTAAAATTCTTTACAATGGAGCATCAGCAAGGTTTTTCTCTTCTTTATAGATCCTTTTTCTCATAGCGATCTGTTTTGAATATTTATCACTGTCTTACCAGGGACAAACCTCATTCTGAGGAGGGAGGAAAAGTAGTGAAGAAGGTGATGAAAATGGGCTGGGAGAGAACACAAAACCTTTCCTGCTTTTTTTTTTAATTTCATATTTCTTAGGAATAGTTTTTATTCTTAAGAAAGCGAGGTGTTTAAGCTGCTAAGCTGGCTTTCAGCAAATAATGCTGTAGGTTTTCTAATCTTGAGCACCTCTTCTCTTTAGAATCAGCTTCATTTGCCTCTCCTGACATTTCACCTCTTCTTCCTTGGGCTCTCAAGGGCAGGCTGTATATGGTTGCTAGTCTCTGCTAAAGGGTTAGCTGTTAATTAAGATGATAGCTGAAATCTAAGGTGCTAGCTGACAAAGTTTAAGGTATCAGCCCTCCTGGTGAATTTATACTTTAATAAGAAACTTTGAAAAACAAAATCTTCATTTGCCCTTTTCATTGTCAAGATGCAGTCTTTAATATATGTTCCTTCATTCTGAACATTCACAAAGATTTCAGTTGATTAAATTAGGGTGAAAAACTATATTTGTATTTAGAGCCGTTCCCAACATCTGCCCCATTCTGCACCTGCTTTATATAGAATGTTATTTATCAACAACATTCTATATAAAGCAGTATATGACAAATAGTTCTATGGGCCACATCACACGGAGCTACTTATAATTAATTTTATTTCTTTCAGCCAATTCTTTCAACCCTCAAAATGGTAAGTTCCAGAGGCAAAAGAAGGGTCCTTGGAGCATAGGAGAAAGGAAGGAAAAGAAAACACATCTGGGGAAATACAGGGGTGGGGGAATGAGTGTGCATTCCCCAGAGAAAGTGAGAGAGAGAGAGAGCGCACGCGCTTCCTGAAGGAAGAAAGGAAGAAGGTATAGGCTCCTCAAAAGACAGAACCCAGATGGGTCCCCCCTCTTAAGTGGTTTTATGTGGAGGTCCCAAGGGAGGATCTCAATAGAATATTCATCATCTTTCCAGATGTGCCCCCTCAGGGTTGTGGTCTCCAATGATTGGTTGGCACCAGAGCAGGAAGTCATTAGTCATCCCTGCTATTGCTGATGTCAGTCATGGCATTGCCTTTCCTGTCCTTGCTGCTTTTCTGGGCCTGGAGATGAAACACAACTAAGCCCTATCTGTTACCACTAGGGCTTAATGCTTTAGGGAGTGGTCATGCCAGGGTTTATATGGGGTCTTATGAGGATATTCTCGGCCCCCTTGTTCCTTCCCTACCACATGACTATCAACACGCCAGGGGAGGAAAGGCAAGGTGAGGGTCCAAGCTACAACAAACTGCAAGACCGGTGATAGGAAAGGTCAGAGGGCCTAAACCACACGACTAGCTATATGCTAGGGGAGGAAAGTCAACCTGGGGGCAAGGTCCCACCCTATAATTGTTTATTCCTACGCACCCAGAACTTTCCACCCTGGTGACTTTCCTACCTAGTTTACTAGTATAGTTCCTAACTGCCTACTGTATCAGAATAACTTTAGAAGTTGACGATACCTTTGATAATTTAAGAAGGCTGTTTCAAGAACCATCCTCCTACAATTTCTGTAGATTATTTTAATAGTGTTATGTCTGCATAGCACCCCTTTACTAAATGTATACTTTGTCAAGTACTATATGTAAAGGGTTGTTATACAACCTATGACTTTTATATCCAGGTAAACCATTCCCAAGACTTTAATATACAATAATTTTAGATAACTCCTTATCCTGTTCGCTTTCATCTGAAATAATTTGATATTTTTCTCCTTTCACTTATTTCCAGTTAGAAATATTGAGGGTCATTCTTTATGGTGAATTACATAGGACTGAATTATGACTATCCTTGTATGTTAGTGAAAGATTGGGAAACAAATAAATCCTTGGATTGTGCGTGGATAGACAGGCTTAACCTGACCCCAATGCAGATGTATGTAGGAGATGCTGACAGTTAGAAAACAATGCTAAGAGTTTGAGTGTAACAGGAGTGTGAGTGGAACTATACTGAAGGTGGAATCAACGCTATTAGGCAAATATTTAACTGTGAAAGATTATAACAGGTTGAAAAGTGTGAATGACTATGAGTAAGGAAGCAGCACTACTAATTGAAATGTGAGGATAATTAAAATGAGTTTAGGGACCAGATTAATTCAAACTGAAGCATGTGGACATTGAGCTATCAGAAAGACAGTTAGAAAGAAATATTTTGAAGAAAATATGAAATTCAAGAGGTGATCTTAAGATAGTAAGTATCCTTAAAGGTCTATATTCCAGAATTGAATTGGTTATATTTGAGAAGTGATTTTTGATTCCAAGAGTGTCTTAGTTCAGGCTGCCATTAGTCAGAATACCATAGACGGGTTGGCCTAAAGAAAAAAGATTTATTTCTCACAGTTCTAAAGGCTGCTAAGGCCAAGATCAAGGTATGGCATGTCTGGTGAGAGGCTTCCTCCTGGTTTGCAGATGACAGGTGGTATTCACACATGGCAGAGTGAAGAAGAAAACTCACTCCTGTCTCTTTTTATAAGGGGCACTAATCCCATCATGAGGGCTTAACCCCATCTCCAAATATCTTCACTTGGAAATTAAGGTTTTGACATGTGAATTTGGGGGGGAAACAAATATACAGTCCATAGCAAAGAGAGAGAGTAAGGATCACCCAGGGGAGATTGTGAGTAGAAAAAAGATTTGAGGAATAGATAAATATAAATATTGAAATGTAGGGATAATAACCAAAGACATTAAGAAGAAGTATTCAGAGAAGTAAGTTGAGAACTGACATCATATACTTCACAGAATATGACAGATCATTAATAATAAGAATGAAAATCATGTCTAGCATTAACAGTTACTATTAACTAGAGACCTGGTGCATGGATTCATGCACTGGTGGGGTCCCTCCAGCCTGGCCTATGCCCTCTTGCAATCCAGGACTCCTCGGGGGATATCAGACTGCCAGTTTTGGCCCGATCCCTGCAGGCCAGGTCTGGTACACACTTACAGGATCTGGTACATATCTCTCTATATAAAAGCCTAAGCAACCGGTCATTCGGTTGTTCAGTCGTTCGGTCACTTAGGCTTTTATATAGAGAGATATGTACCAGATCCTGTAAGTGTGTTTTTTTGTTTTGTTTTGTTTTGTTTTCCTGTTTTTAAATTTTTTTAAATATATCTTTATTGATTTCAGAGAGGAAGGGAGAGAGAAAGAGAGATAGAAACATCAATGATGGGAGAGAATAATTGAATGGCTGCCTACTGCACCTCCCTGCATCGCGGTTAAAGCCCACAACCCAGGCATGTACCCTTGACCAAAATCGAACCCAGGACCTTTCAGTCTGCAGGCCGACGCTCTATCCACTATGCAAAACCAGCTAGGCTGTAAATGTGTTTTGTACCTTATTTAACTCAATGTAAAATAATCTCTTTAAAACAGTAGTTAGTATTAGCTATATGAAGTAAAAGGCTTAGACAGTTTAAGTAACTTATTTAAAGGCATACATTAAAAAGTTGACAAAGATGGAATTTGAATTTCAGGCATATATAAATGTGGCATAACCACTAAATTACATTATCTTCAATCTATATATATAAAAGCATAATATGCAAATCGACCCGACGGCGGAGCGATATTCCATTGGGGCCTGCCGGCCAACCTCTCAGTTCCTCCCCCTGGCTGGCAGGCTCTGATGGCCCAATGGGGAACAGGGAACTAGGGGTGGGTGGCAGCAGGGGGTGGGGCTGGCTGCTGGCAGCCGGGGAAGATGGCCCTGATTGCAGGCCAGGCCTAGGGACCATACCTGTGCACGAATTTTGTATGCTGGGCCTTCCGTAATGACTGTAAGATTGGGGATGAAGGACAAAGGTATTTGTTGACTAAAATGTGGTCTTTGAAAGAACAGTTTGAGAATATTTATCAAGATAGTAGCTTAATGACAAAGAATTGAAATGTGATTAGATAGTAGAGAGTGTCAAGAGTAACAAGAAAATTTCACACTAAAAGAGATAGTTTAGTTTATAGGTTACAGCAGCAGAATGAAGAATGTCTATATTAAATGCTCTTTTTCTAATGATTAGGGAAACTAGAAAACTGCTGTATGTTAACGGAATCATTTTACATTTGTGGTGTAAGTGGTTCTATGGGTCATTGACTCAGAGTAGAAAGTTGACACAATTGAATAGCAATTTATGCTCACTGATGCATCATTAGGAAATGACCTAAATCAACCTCTGTTAAAAGTAATTACATGATATTAAAGAAAGTGAAATGTTAAAATACTAGATAGAAATAAAAAAAGGATTTCATTAGTCTCATAGAAAATAATACATGTTTTGTTTGAGACATATTAAAAACTTAGACTGTACCAGATTTTGGCACCAATACATAATTTAAAAAATCTGAAAATATACACATTATTTTAAAGATGCCAAGGTTGATGGATTTTAAAATTTAGAAGGAAAAGGCTAAAACCATGATTTATTTTTCTTATTGCAGGACATTAGCAATTTTATAACAAACTGTGGTAAATTATAATAACGTTACTCACAGCATCTCTAACAACTACTTTAGGGGGCACTTATGAATAAATTTGTAATATATATATATATATATATATATATATATATATACACACACACACACACACACACACACACACACACACACACACACACACTAGAGGCCAGTTGCATGAAATTCGTGCACGGAGAGGGGGGGTGTCCCTCAGCCAAGCCTGTACCCTCTCCAATCTGGGACATCCCTCTCACAATCCAGGTCTGTTGGCTCCCAACTGCTCGCCTGCCTGCCTTCCTGATTGCCCCTAACTGCTTCTGCCTGCCAGTCTGATCACCCCCTAACCACTCCACTGCCAGCCTGATTGATGCCTAACTGCTCCCCTGCCAGCCTGTTTGCCCCCAACTTCCCTCCTCTGCCGGCCTGGTCACTCCTAACTGCCCTCCCCGGCAGGGTTGATCGCCTCCAACTGCCCTCCCTTGCATGCCTGGTCCCTCTCAACTGCCCTCCCCTGCTGGCCATCTTGTGGTGGCCATCTTGTGTCCACATGGGGGCAGGATCTTTGACCACATGGGGGCATCCATATTGTGTGTTGGAGTGATGGCCAATCTGCATATTACTTTTTTATTAGATAGGATAGAGGCCTGGTACAGGGGTGGGGGCCAGCTGGTTTGCCCTGAAGGGTGTCCCGGATCAGGATGGGGGTTCCCTTGGGGCGTGGGGCGGCTTGAGCAAGGGGCCTGTGGTGGTTTGCAGGCCGGCCAAGGCCCCTGGCGACCCAAGCAGAGGCCCTGGTATCTGGAATTTATTTACCTTCTACAATTGAAACTTTGTAGCCTGGAGTAGAGCCAAGCCTCCTGCTTGCTCTGTGGCCGGCAGCCATTTCTGTTGGGGTTAATTCACCTTCTATATTTGAAACTTTGTAGCCTTAAGCGGAGGCCTGAGCCCGGCCAGGGTGTGCGGAAAGCTTTGCTTTCTCCATTGCCGGGGGCAACCCTGGCCTGCTCTCTCCAGCTCCGTGGCTGTCGCCATTTCTGTTAAGATTTGTTTACCTTCTATAATTGAAACTTTGTAGCTTGAGTGGAGGCTTAGGCCTAGCAAGGGCAGGCAGAAAGTGTGGCTTCCTCTGTTGCCTGGGAAACCTTGCTCTCTGTTGCTGTAGCCAACTTGGTTGGGTTTATTTGCATATTCGCCCTGATTGGCTGGTTGGGCGTGGCTGGTGGGCATGGCTTAAGCATAGTGAAGGTGTGGTCAATTTGCATATTACCCTTTTATTAGGTAGGATATATATATATATATATATATATATATATATATATATATATACACATACACATACACACACACACACACACACACACATTTTAGAGAGAGTATAAGGGAGAGGCAGAGAGAAAAACATCTATGAGAGAGAGAAATATCAATTGGCTGCCTCCTGCATGCCCCCTACTGGGCATTGAGCCTACAACCTGGGCATGTACCCTGACCTGGAATCAAAATTGACACCTCTCTGTGCATGGGACGATACTCAACCAACTGAGCCACACTGGACAGGGCTATAATTTATATTCTGAATGAAGATTCTAATTAATGTGACAACCTTATTTGAAATTTAAAAGAACACAACCTATTAGAATAAAAAGAGGCCCTCAGGTTTGCAACACTTAATTGATATGGCCAATAAAATTGAAAGGAACATTTATTATTTATTAATATTTGTAACCTCATTTTTCTATTGGACAAAATACAGAACTTTTTCATCCACTCCAAGACATTGCAATAACTTTTGACACAAATAACAAATTTTCAAGATTATATTGAAATTAAAATGTATGCATGAAACATTAGGGGCAGAGTAAGAAAAAGGATATACATATACACATATGGTCATGTGACCAAGTTATCAGGAATGGAATGACAGCAAAAATGGCATGTTCCTGCCTGAGGGTCTCCCCTGCCTACAGGAAACTGTTTTTATGGGCTTTCTCTCCTTCTTCATCAAGATATGCAGCCACCCAATTCTGACTTTGTTGAAGAAAACAATATGGAATGGCAAGATGGAACCGTAAAGGACCTCATCAAACAGAATTGCATTGGTAGCCTGGATTTGTCAGATTGTGCTGGAAGAAGGGAAATATAATGATTACCTTATTTAATCCACTGCATTGGTGAAAATTGAATCAGAATCCCAAGAGAAGGTGTGTGAAATGTATTTGCTTAGTCAATCATCAACACTAATAGATAACATCTACACACAAAGCTAAAACTTTTGTATTACTACCTAGCACCAAGAAAGCACAACTGGAAAAGATTTTTTCTTTTAAAATTGCATAATTTTTTATAGAAAGGATAAAAATTACTAAATAGTAAAAATAATCTAAAATCCTGCTTTTTCCTTTTAAATTCTCTAAATTAGGAAAATTCCTCTGCCTGATCTTTCAAGTATTAACCTTATAGGTGGCCACTGCTAGCAGTTTGATGCTTTCCCTCACCCAGGTCATAAAACTGTATCTCTATGCATAAACATTTATCCATGTAATTAATACATTTATATAATAAAATAATATCATACATAACATTAAACAACTTAATTTTTTATTTAAAAATATATCATGAATAGATTCCTAGTTCAATACATATAAATCTACCTTAATTTCTGGAAATATTGCTTACTATTATATTCTAATATTTTACTATCTTTAAAGAGTCACTTATTATAGCTATTTAAATTATTGCCACTGTTTTGCTATAACTTATATTCAATAAACTATACACAGGGATGTATATAGAGAGGCCTTTATGTACTCATGCTAGTATTTCTGTAGCTAGAGTTTTACGATTATTCTATCATGAAATAACAATAATTCATCCTAAAATCTTGCCTCCAAAATGTTGACACCAAGTTGTAACTACATAAATATTTGATTGTCTGTCCTCCAAACTCAAAACACCAAATGTTAAAACTTCACCCTCAGAATTTATTTAACTAATTCATTCTTACAATTGTGCAAGATCAGATACATATTGTTCTCTCTAGAAGCATCAGATGGTGCAATTTCTAGTTATACCATAACAATAATTGAAATGTGATTATATCCAAACTGGAGGTCCATTGCACAAATTCATGCACTGGTGGGGTCCCTCAGGGTGGCCTGCAAAATCAGGCCCCAGCTCGTGCCCCCAGCCTCGTAGCCCCGCAGCCCTGCCTAGCACCCTGCCTTGGCCTGGCGCTGCCCTCTCACCTGCTCCACCATCCCACTTTCGGGTTGATTGATCAGGGCCGGGCGCCCCTGCCTGGCTCCCCTCAGCGCCTGGGAGCCAGGCAGCAGTCCCACCCCCCAATACCACTGCTGGTCGCGCCATCTGTGAGGTGATCAGTGGGGCGATTGGGCCTCCACTTGCACCCACCTTGGCCTGGCACTGCCTGCTCACCTGCTTCACCATCTCACAGCAGTCCCACTCTTGTCGGGCCCATTGGGGCCAGCAGCACCTCCAATGCTGCCTGTTGCCAGTGCTGCATTGTGGACACCTGCCATGTTCTGCACCACCCCCTGCTGGTCAGCGCACATCATAGCAAGTGACGAACTCCTGGTCTCGAGGTTGATTGACTGCTCGAGGGGACAATTTGCGTATTAGGTTTTTATTATATAGGATTGCTTCCACAGTTACCAATGCTTGAGTTAAATTATTTTTGTTAACAAGAGTGGGGGAGCAAAAATACACTGAGTGGCCAGATTATTATGATCTCTGAACGCATAATAATCTGGCCACTCAATGTATATTCTATATAATAAAAGGCTAATATGCAAATTGTCCCCTCGACCAGGAGTTTGACCAGCAGGCAGGTCAGCCAACCACCCATGTCCCCTTCCCCTGGCCAAGCTGGCTGGACCCCACCCATGCACGAATTCATGCACCGGGCCTCAGAGATCATAATAATCTGGCCATTCAGTGTAAATAATATATTCCCTGTTGTTTATGGTGCTGAACCAAATGTTACAACATATGAAGCAAATACAAAGGACGTTAACTCTCAAAGATGCCCACTTTAAATTCGGTAGTATAAAAACTAACGTAGAATAAAGAAGTTGGTTTTGACTTAAAATTCATATTTCTCGGATATATTTTCCTTTTCTATTTTCTATTTGTAGGTGGACAGGAGCTAAGTGGTTCTACATTATGTCATCTAGTAGAGTAACTGAGAACACTTAAGTGATGTAAAGCGAATGAGGATTTAAAATAAAACATTTAGCAAGTCAACAAATGATAAGTGCTGGCGAGAATATGGAGAAAAGGGAACCCTGGTATATGGCTGGTGGGAATGCAGACTGGTGCAGCCATTATGGAAAACAGTATGGAGTTTCCTCAGAAAGTTAAATATGGAACTGCCATTAGACCCAGTGATCCCACTTCTAGGAATATATCTTAAGGAACCTAAAAGCCAATCAGAAAGAATGTATGCATCCTTATGTTCATAGCAGCACAACTTACAATAGCTAAGATCCAGAAACAGCCCAATTGCCCATTGGCAGATGTCAGAGACAGCTAGAGCATAGCCAGGGCACTGCACAGCTCTGATATGCTGAGTCCGTGAATTCCTCTAAATTCTTCCTGACTACGCCAGGGCAGGTTCCTTCTCGAACCCTGCCCACTGTACTAACTGTTGGGATCTTAGTCCAAGTTCCTCCTTTATCCTCTACTCACTAGTTACAGGTGTTGGGTTTGAGCCCCTCTGCCTGGGGCTGGACCTCCTAAGACACCGGGTCTTAGATGGAGAAGCCATGAAAAGTTGTGGGTGTATAAGAATGAGTCTTTGTTGCAGAAGCCAGTGGCCATATAGCCATCAGACAAAACAGTCCCTCACAGCAAGTCCTGTACCAGCACCATACACCAGCCGGTAAATACATATTTTCCCACACAGTAGTAGCAGTCTCTGTACCCACAATTATTATCTGAGCATCCACACACTGCCCCCTAGATTCACCACCTCACATAGGAATGGCACCTGAGCTCTCTGCTTCAGCATCTTCTCCTGTCTCTCTGGCTCATCAGTACACCTTGTAGCTACATCCTCTGAGCTTGCCTCAGCTTCTCCAACACACTCCTCTGCTCAGCACACTGGCTGGTTAATATGGTAGCTATATCTGAGCTCTCTGTGAGCTCTTAGCCTTACACCATAGCAGTACCAGCTCTCAGCTCTGTCTCTCCAGCTTCTTCACAATCCAGCACACTAGCTGGTCAGTAACTTGTATATTATCCCAGAGACAAAGAAGGCTTCATGATAATAGTTACATCAATCATATTTTGGCTACAGAAGGGCACACATGGGCAGTATACCGTGGGATTGTTGTGCTTGTGTCCTTGCACCTGCTTATGATATCTTAGCCTAGGTGCAGAGTGGCCTTGGACCTTCAGTGTACTGACAAGGCCACTGTGTTTTAATTGGCCTTGACTTTCAGGCATCTCAGTAGATGAGAGGATGAAAAAGCTGTGGTACATTTACACCATAAAATACTATGCAGCAGTAAAAAAAGAAGATCTCTCACCCTTTGAGACAGCCTGGAGGAACCTGGAGAGTAGTATGCTAAGTAAAATAAGCCAGTCAGAGAAAGACAAGTGTCACACAATCTCACTCATATGTGGAATCTAATGAACAAAATAAACTGATGAACAAAATAGATCCAGAGACACAGAAGCATGAAACAGACTGTGGAATCTGAGAGATTCAAATAAATCAGATATCACTGTTGGACTGTAGATGATATAACACACACATATACATTGAATACTACTCAGCCATAAAAAATATGAAATCCTGCCACATGTGACAACATAGATGGACCTTTAGCATATTATGCTATGTCAAATAAGTCAGAAAGAAAAGACAAGTATATATGAATTCACTCATATGTGGAATACAAGAAGAAAAACAAAGCAGATGAACAAACCAACAAAACAAATGAAGACAAACTCATAGAGGCAACCCATTGGTAATCACCAGAGGGGAATTGGAGTAGAAGAGCAAAACAGGAAATAGGGGTCAATTATATGGTGATGAACGGAAAGTAGATTTTTGGTGAAGAGCACAATGTAGTTCATACGGATGTTGGGTTATATTGCCCTACACTTTCAACCTATATATTATAAACCAATGTTACCTCAATTAAAAAAATACACATAAAGCCCCTCCTCTGCTTGAACATTTAAATAAGATTTTTACTTAGCACTAGAGGCCTGGTGCATGAAAATCATACACTGGCGGGGTGGGAGGGGAGATCCCTCAGTCTGTCCTGTGCACTCTCGCAGTCCGGGACCCATCGCTCCTTACCACCTGCCTCTAGCAGAGGCAGGAGAGGCGCCCGCCTTCGCCTCTGCTCTCGCCAGCCATGAGCCTGGCTTCTGTCTGAGCTGCGCTCCCCCTGTTGAGCATCTGGCCTCTGGTGGTCAGTGCAGGTCATAGCGACCGGTCATTCTGTCAGTGTTCAGTCATTTGGTTGATTTACATATTAGGGTTTATTATACAGGATTATTGTGTGCTTCACAGAAATACAATTTGGCATCTGGCTTTGTAGTCCTTATATGTTGTGTATGTATCCTTATAAATTGCGTATTTGTACCAAGTGGCAAATTCTTTAAAAGAAATGAAAAAAACAACAAATAGAAAGTATTGAAATTTAAAAATGTATAAGATTTGTGATTCCTCACACAAAGGTAATACAGTGCAGAACACCACTAAATTACCATTCTGCTCTATGCTATGCCTGAGGAGTACATTACTGGTAGGAAGACAGGTTTTAAATTATATCAGAGAGACCCAGAGAGGAAATGTGCATACAAAATTTCCAGTTGTGCTTGTTTAATTAGATGCTAGTAACAGCAGCAACAATAGTAAAGAAGGCATGGAAACAGGGTGTTAACGAGAGTCAAATAATTCAGGTATCTCTGTTGGACTGCAGATAAAACATAAGCTGCAGTATATCTGCATTTTAATCAGCCTGATCATAGTTTTGATGAATGTGCCAAAGGGATTGTTCTTTTCTCTGTTTTCACAGTGAGTGAAAGGCAACAAAAGGAACAGTTTTGAATCTCACACTTCCTGACAGATGAGTCATGTGGGATTAACAATGGAATTCATTAAGACAAGAATTAGAGCAAAATATCATATTTCACTTAACATATACATTACCATTTTATAAATGTGATACATAGGATCTTAGTTGGCTAATTAATTGATTATGGCAATTGGGTAGAACCTGTGTGTATGTGGGGGGGGGCAGTTTGCATAGATACATATGTACACATAAACACACAGATGATATCATGCATGACACTTTTCCAAGGAAAATATTCTGAACCATACAATACAAAATAACATCAATTTTGTTACCATTGATTAAAGCTCTAGTTTACAGAGTTGTTCACATTATCTAACCATTCATTATCCAAGTCTCTAGAGTTAGAAAGTTCTTTAAAAAGAAAAATTGTTTCATTGGACAAATATTTACTAATACACTAACTACTTAAAAGAAGTCTCCAAAAAGTGCTCACCACTTAACATTATCATTTATTCCACCTGGACCTTGAATGTCAATCATTACTGAATCTTAGATGTACAGAACACCTGGCATTACAGTGAAAATATAATAGAAAATGAGAGCAACTTTAAATTACAGATCTTAAAAGAGATGTAGGAAATTATTGTTGGAGAACTGCTAAAATCATCAACATGTTTTCAAAGTCTCACTCCTTTTCAAGCAGAAGTACTGTTGGGCAGATATGACTCAAAAACACACAAACAGATCTGCTCCTTTACTTGGGGTATTCCTTGATCCCCATAAAAGTCTACAATACATATTCAAAATCATTTTGGTTTCAGTACTGCTTTATACTCTTACCAGCTATATTTTTAAGCAATCTCTTAAGAGCTTTGTGTGTGTGTGTGTGTGTGTGTGTGTGTGTGTGTGTGTGTGTGTGTTGTATCTTTATATAGTACTAGTGGCCCGGTGCATGAAATTCGTTTACGGGGGGGGGGGGGGTCCCCTCAGCCCAGCCTTCACCCTCTCCAATCTGGGACCTCTCGAAGGATGTCCTACTGCCAGTTTACAGAGATTGGGCCTAAACTTTCATTCGGACATTCCTCTCACAATCTGGGACTGCTAGCTCCTAACAGCTCACCTGCCTGTCTGCCTGATTGCCCCTAAACACTCTGCCTGCCGGCCTGCTCACCCCCAACTGCCCCCCACCGCCGGCCTGCTTGCCCCCAAATGCCCCCCCCATCAGCCTAATCACCCCCAACTGCCCCCCATGCCAGTGTATTCGCCGCCAACTGCACCCCTGCCAGCCTGCTCACCCCCAACTGCCCCTCCTACTGGCCTGCTCACCCCTACCTCCCCTCCTCACTGGCCTACTTGTTCCAAACTGCCCCACCCCCACTGTCCTGATCACCCCCACTAACCCCCACTGACGGCCTGCTCACCCACAATTGGCCCCCTGCTGGTCTGCTCACCCCCAACTGCCCCCTCCACCGGCCTGATCACCCACAACTGTCATCCCATCCTGGCCTGATCACCCACAACTGCCCTCCCCTCTTGGCCTCTAACTGCCTCTACCTCGGCCCCGCCACCATGGCTTTGTCCAGAAGAACTTCTGGAAGGTCTCCTAGAAGGTCTCCCCGTCTAATTAGTATATTACCCTTTTATTAGTATAGATAGAGGCCTGGTGCACAGGTGGGGGCGAGCTGGTTTGCCCTGAAGGGTGTCCCAGATCAGGGTGGGGGTTCCCTTGGGGCATGGGGCGACCTGGGAGAGGGTCCTGTGGTGGTTTTCAGGCCAGCCATGCCCCCATGGGGTGAGGGTCCCTGCTGGGGGGGCATGGCCAGCCTGGGTGAGGAGCTGAGAGCTGTTTCAATCTGGCCACACCCCCTTCAGGGTGGGGGTTCCCGCTGGGGTGCCTGGCCAGCCTGAGTGAGGGGCTGATGGCTGTTTGCAGGCTGGCCAATCCCCCCAGTGGGAACGCTCACCCCATGGGAACGTGGCCAGCCTGGGTGAGGGGCTGAGGGCTGTTTTGAGGCTGTCCACATGCCCTTCAGGGTGGGGGTCCCTGCTGGGGTGCCTGACCAGCCTGGGTGAAGGGCTGATGGCTGTTTTCAGGCTGGCCACACCCCCCAGTGACCCAGGCCCCCAGCCACTCCTTGAGCAGAGGCCAGGACCAGCTGGAAGCTTGGCTTCCTCCATCGCTGGGGGCAACCCAAGCCTCCTGCTTGCTCCAGCTCCGTGGCTGCCTCCATCTTTGTTGGGTTAATTTGTATACTCGTTCCTGATTGGCTGGTGGGCATAGTGGAGGGACAGTCAATTTGCATGTTTCTCTTTTATTAGTGTAGACTCTTCAATAATTTAAACTGAGAACATTTTAAATATAATTTATTTCATGTAAAATAACAGAAAGACATTATGTATTAGCAAAAATAACATGTAATGAAAAATAAATGTGTCTGAAACAAAAATGGTAATTCTGTTTACTGTTACAGGACATAGAAAGTTGCAAGTTGTGTCACTCACATACTTAAAATAATGACAGCAACAATAAAAGCCAAACTAAGTTGATATTAAAGACATTCTTTATTAACCAATTACAGAGCAGAGCAACCAATTGGCCCCAAATTTAAGAGGAGACAAGTGCGGGCAGAGAGAAAGGTAACATGAGTACTCAATGGGGATCTGCATTTTTACACATTAAGAAGCTTGCAAAATGCAAGTTACAGAAACTACTGTGGGAAAAAAAAATTTTTTTGAGGAGGGAGGCTATAGAAATTGAAGTGATTGCCACCTGCCTATAGATTCTGTCGCTGGGCACACATAAATAATTAAGGGAGAGTCCTACATAAATTTTTGTTTTGGTGACCCAGGGGAGGGGAAGAGAAGCTATATAGGATGGGCACAAATCTCAGGGTGAACCCTCTCACTGTCACTATCCCAACACTGAAAAATTAATAAGCTGGGATAGGACTACACATATTTTTGCCCTAAGGCCACTGGTGAAAATTCAGTGCAGCTGGGGTAAAGAAACAGGATAAAATAATTATCCTGGGGAAGGGGCAAGAAAATAACCTGGGCTCAAAACTACAGTGCAGGACAGGGCAGAAGAATTGTAAAAGTCACACTCACAGGACCCAGGGACTTTGTGACTGCTGAAGGCCAATGCTTATTCTATCTTTTCCCCAACTCACCAACATTCTATATCACCAAGCTAACAAGTTTCCAGTAATCACTAGGGGAAAGGGATCGGAGGTAAACAAGCACAACTGTCAAAACTAAAGCTGAGTCCAACAGACATGATTCTGGCAATCCAACCCCTACCGTAAGCAACAGATATGGCAGGAATTGGAAGTGTATAGTGCAGAGAACGTAAACACAATAACAAATCTCAAATCCAGCCCAACTCCTAGCTAGATTAACTGAAACACATCAATGAGGCCTAGAAAATGGAATGTCATGTCCATTCTAGAAAGAAAATTTCTTTACTTACGTTTCTACTAGCGACTAAAGTTTCAACTTTCAATAAAAAAATTGTGAAAGATATTAAAGTAAGAAAAAAACCAAACTAATAAGATACAAAAATATAATCAATACAATATTCAGATATGAGAGATGTTGTAACTTTCTAAAAAAACAAATTAAAATAACTGTAATTAACTTGTTAAATATAATGGAAAATATGGGCAAAATCAAATAAGACATGGAAATTATAAAAAGAGAGCAAATGTAAATGCTAAAAATAAAAGCCATAATAACAGAGACAAATAATAACTTTTGGTAGACTCTCAGAAAACTAAAATGAGCTGAAGAATTAGTAAACTTGAAAATTAGTAATTTGAAATAAATATAAGTAGAACAGAGCTGTAAAAAAGAGTGAAAATACAAAGAACAGAGCATCCAGGAGCTGTGGCACAAGATCAAACAGACTAATGTAAGCACATTTGGAATTTCAGAAGTAAAAGTACTATGGAAGAGACCATGCAGAAAAAAATATTTAAAGAAATATTGGCCACATGTTTTCCAACATTTATGACAGACACCAAACTTAAGAATCCAAAAAGCTCAGAAAACTCTAAACAATATGTCAATGCCACCTCCAACACAAACATATAAACTAAAGTATATCATATCCAAATATTGAACAGAAAATCATGAAAAAAAATAAAGACATACTACAGCCAACAAAACAAAAATAGGAATTATAGCAAATTTCTCATTAAAAAAAACAAACAAACAATGAAGGCAGAACACAATTAATATATTAAAGTGCTGAGAGAACAACAATCTAAGAAGGGGGAAAAAAAACACACACACACACACACAAAAAGCAATTAACAACCCAGAATAACCCAGAATTCTATATACAATGAAAATTGTAAAAAATAAGGGGAAAAGTTCACAGACCAAAACCAAAACCAAACAAGCAAATAAAAATAACTGAGGGAATTCGGTACTAGCTGTATTTGGTTTCTACAACAAATTATCACACACTTAGTGTCTTAAAATAGCACAAAATTATTATCTTATAGTGTCTATGGCTCCTTAGTCTGGTAAAGCATGGCTGAGTTCTCAGCTCAGGGAATCACAAAGCTGAAATAAACCTCTTGGCCAGGACTACTATCTCATGGGAGGATCATTGTCCTCTTCCGAGCTCATTCTGCCAATTAACTCATAAGCTGCCATCTATACTAATCTATACTAATAAAAGAATAATATGCTAATTAGACTGGGAGACCTTCTGGACATCCTTCCTGACAAAGCCAGGGGCTTGGCCTGCCTGCAAACTGACCCCAAACGGGCCTCAGCCCCTCGCCCAGGCCGGCCACACACTCCCAGCAGGGCCCTCACCCTGATGGGGGCATGGCCAGCCTACAAACAGCCCCAGGCCCCGGCCCCCAAGGGGACTCCCACCCTGATCCAGAACCCCCTTCAGGGAAGATCAGCCCA
>NC_072487.1:23274289-23351789 GCF_027574615.1 Eptesicus fuscus | reverse complement strand
CATGTCAATAGTGCCAAGATTAAGAAACCCTGAGCTGAAAATAAATCAATCGTAATTAATGATGACAGTATCAAAGCTGCCTTAGGTAAGTGTATGGGAGTGGCCGGGAGAAGTAAATAATAAAAGGACTAACTAGTATTTTTCAAAAAATTACCAAGAAAAGTGCTATAGAACTTATGTTATCTAAACTCAGATTGAACTTTAAAAGAATAACTAGTAGCCCATCTGCAGGAAGAATCTTGTAAGTGGCCGTTGCGGCCGCATGCACGGCCGCTGCAGCCACCTTTGCAGCCACTGCGCCTGCCCTGCTCCGCCCCGCCCCGCCCCACCTGGGCTTTCCCTCTGGCAGCCACCTTGCTTTCTGCTTTTCCTCCCTCTTCCTTCTAAGTTGTCTTAAGTCTTCACTCCTCCCTCCCTCAACGTATGCAAATTAACCACCATCTTTGTTGGTTAATTTGCATACGCACCCTGATTGGCTGGTGGGCATGGCTTTGGCTGGTGGGTGTGGCTTGGGTGTAGTGAAGGTGCGGTCAATTTGCATATTACTATTTTATTAGGTAGGATAGATCAAATGATAAAGACTCCTATTTTAAGGGTTAACAGGTGTCAAAGAATTAATTTCAATAGGAATGCAGGAGTGAATATTATGGTTGAAGGAGAGGGAGGGAGAGAGATGGGGGGGAGAGAATGAGAGAAGAGGGGGATGGAGAGAGAGAGAATGGAGGAAAGAGTCTCAGCAATCCTATCTAGTAAATGAGTAATATGCAAATTGACCGTACATCTGCTACACCCACAAGCCATGCCCACCAGCCAATCAGGAGTGAGTATGCAAATTAACCCAACCAAGATGGCTGCGGCCACGGAGAGAGCAGGAGGCTTGGGTTTCCACGGCAATGGAGGAAGCAAAGCTTCTAGCACACTCTGGCCAGCCCTGGACTCCACTCAAGGCTACAAAGTTTCAATTATAGAAGATAAATAAATCCCAATAAAAATGACGGCAGCCATGGAGCTGGAGAGAACAGGAGGCTTGGGTTTCCCTGCGATGGAGGAAGCCAAGCTTCCTGGCCTGCGCAGGCCTCCGCTCAAGGCTACAAAGTTTCAATTATAGAAGATAAATAAATCACAACAAAAATGGCTGCAGCCACAGAGAGAGCAAGAGGCTTGGGTTTCCCTGGCGATGGAGGAAGCCAAGCTTCCCACCTGCCCTGGCCTGCTCTGGCCTCCGCTCAAGGCTACAAAGTTTCAATTATAGAAGATAAATAAATTCCAGATACCAGGGCCTCCACTTGGGTCACTGGGGGTGTGGCCAGCCTGCAAACCACCACAGGCCCGTTGCCCAGGCCGCCCCACACCCAAGGGAACCCCCATCCTGATCCAGACACCCTTCAGGGCAAACCAGCTGGCCCCCACCTGTGCACCAGGCCTCTATTCTATCTAATAAAAGAGTAATATGCAAATTGACCATCACTCCAAAACACAAGATGGCTGCCCCCATGTTGTCAAAGATCCTGCCCCCATGTGGACACAAGATGGCCTCCATGGCAGGGCAGTTTGGAAGGACCAGATCTGCAAGGAAGGGCAGTTGTGGGTGATCAGGCCAGCAGGGGAGGGTAGTTGGGAGGGACCAGGCCTGCAAAGGAGGGCAGTTGGGGGTGATCAAGCCTGGAGGGGAGGGAAGTTAGGGGTGACCAGGCCGGCAGAGGAGGGAAGTTGGGGGTAACCGGGCCTTCAGGGGAGGGCAGTTAGGGGCAATCAGGCTAGTAGGGGAGCAGTTAGGCATCAATCAGGCTGGCAGGGGAGTGGTTAGGGGATGATCAGACTGGCAAGCAGAAGCGGTTAGGGGCAATCAGGAATGCAGGTAGGTGAGCAGTTAGGAGCCAGCAGACCTGGATTGTGAGAGGGATGTCCGACTGTCTGTTTAGGCCCAATCCTACATGGATTGGGCCTAAACGGACAGTCGGACATCCCTCGAGGGGTCCCTGATTGGAGAGGGTGCAGGCTGGGCTGAGGGACACACCTCCCTGTGCACAAATTTCGTGCACCGGGCCTCTAGTCTATATATATAAAAGCCTAAGCGACTGAAAGACTGAACAACTGGTCGACCGGTCGCTATAATGTGCACTGACCACCACGGGGCAGATGCTCAACACAGGAGCTGCCCCCTGGTGGTCAGTGCACTCCCACAGCCAACCTCCTGTGGCCGGCCAATCTCTCACGGTCCCTTTCCCTACCGGCTGGTCGCAATTGGCCCAGATCGGGACTGGGCGAGACAGCCCCGATCGGCCCCAATAGCCGGCCGGGCCAAGGGACCCCACCTGTGCATGAATTTGTGCACCAGGCCTCTAATCTATATATATATATATATATATATATATATATATATATATATATACACACACACACACACACAAAAGCCTAAGCGATCAAATGACCTAATGACCAAATGACTGGTTGCTATGGTGCACACTGACCACCAGGGGGGCAGATGCCCAATGCAGGATCTGCCCCCTGGTGGTCAGTGTGCTACCAGGGGCAGGACTGAGCGGTGGCAGGTGCAGAAGATCAGTATCAGCAGGAGTGGCGTGACGCCCAGCCCGGGTTGGGCTCGGGCTCGGGCTCCTCCCTGGTCGCCTGCCACTTCACACACTACTACATCCCTCAGGGGATGCCGGACCCATGGGGATCAGGCCAAAATTGGAAGTCCAAAATCCCCTGAGGGGTCCCAGATTGTGAGAGGGGGCAGGCCAGGCTGAGGGACCCCAATGGTGCACAAATCCATGCACCGGACCTCTAGTTAATATATCCAGCAGAAAGGAGTTAGCTGGTTTAAGATTCTGGCTTCTTTTGCCTGGGAAAAGGCTTTTCTCTCAGGAAGGAAACAAGCCACCAAGTTCAGGATAGTGTCAAATTAAGGTTGTATTCCAGTAGAGGGGCTATGAGTGGGAGCCAGGGAGTCAGGTTATTGGGGAAGTTGAGGGCAAGGGTGCCAAGATAACCAACTGGATGCAAAACAACTAAAAGTAAAGCCAGGATAAGCAGAAAGTCACCGGGAATATGCAGAGGAACTGAGTGGTAAATTTGGCAGCTGGCTTGAGAATCCCTGGGGAATGCTCTGGGGATAAGTCTGTAGGCACAGCCACATTATAAAGCTGTGCCCAGGGCCTTCAATCACACTCCTCTAAACGCAGTCTAATTTTATCCCAGCGAAACTGAAAGATCTCATTGACCTTTCCTTGGACGTCCTTGTGTAATGTGTAACAATCGCAGATAGGAATGAACCTCATGAAGGCTCTATTCTCTCTTTTTTTAAATATATTTTTTATTGATTTCAGAGAGATGAACAGAGAGAGAAAGGGAGGGAAGGGAGGGAGGGAGGGAAGGGAGAGAGAGAGAGAGAGAGAGAGAGAGAGAGAGAGAGAGAGAGAGACATCCATGATGAGACAGAATCACGGATTGGCTGCCTCCTGCACTGGAGATGGAGCCCACAACCTGGGCATGTGCCCTTGACTGGAATCGAACCCAGGACCCTTCAGTCCACAGGCCAATGCTCTATCCACTGAGCCACAGTGGCCAGGGCAGAAGGCTCTATTGTCAATGGAGGCAGCTACCGGCTCTCGTCATTCTGAACCACCGAATCTTGTCAAAAGCTGGTGGAACCATTAGTGAAGACATTTTTCTAAAACAATATTTTGAGAGTTATTTTATTCAGATAGTTATTAGGCAACAAGAGAACTGATTGAACATGACTGAAGACAGGATTTTACTCTTTAATGATTTTATTCCCAGAATCATCTGGGTTAGCCTTACCACACATAGGGGAGGAAAAATCCAAGAAAGTTTTGTAAAATAAACTTTTCTGGTAATAAACAGGGAAAATACACAAGATGATAGAAATTGTGAGTGTAACAGACCTTGAAAATTAAATACCGTATTTTCCGGCGTATAAGACGACTGGGCGTATAGAAGATTTTCCTGGGTTAAAAAGTCGTCTTATATGCCGGAAAATACGGTAATAATGATGAACGGAACCAGTGAAATGGGCATTGTGTCATGAACATTATAGACCCTTGTGACTCTAGTCAATCTTCCCAGCCTGCGAGGTCAGCATTGCTCTATGTAATATATGAGAAAACTAACCTATAAGTCATGGAGGCGGGCACAAGAGCAGTGAGATGCCTGGGAGCAGCATTTCAGGTACAGTGGGGGCTCCATTTTGCCCAGAGACATTGCCTATCGATTGCCTCTGTCCCTGTGTGACTGCAGTGAGTCTCTCATCTTGAGATCAGGAGAGGTGTCCTTCTTACGCAAACGGCTACTTAGTGAAGCTGTCCTGTAATAAGGTGTAAGTTTATTTCTACTGCACAATTTCCTCATTATACCAGTGAAAGACATGCTTTTTGAAATTCTGCAGTTCTTTTATTGACCGAACATTGCTCAAACAAAGGATAGAAAATCAGTTGATAAAGATAGTTTCTCCAACAATATAGGGAAAAAAGGGAAAAATTATATCAGAAAAAAAAATGATAGATAATGTAGCATGTGAATGATTAACAACTAAGCTCCAATTTTAAAATAGTTAAGTATTTCTGGAGAAACAAAAAAGGGTCCAGGTCTAGAAATATGTTTTATTATTAAGTGAAAACAATTTCCTGAGTGGAAAAAATTCAGGGTTAGCCGAATTAGGAGAAATCTTTGTCCAAACATTTTGCCAGCCTGCCATAATGATGCCATCGAAAGCCATGGAGTCTATGTATTAAAGTCACCTCAATGCAGTAATGGAGGTGTGAAATGGCAAGTGACACAGAAAGAATATACAGGTCCAGGTCACCTCCCCGCCTCCACCCCAGGTAGGGCAAAAACCTAGGTATTTGAAAACTTAGGTTACTACCTCTCAAAATGGAGCATGGCTTGATAAACCCAGACATGTGACAAATAATTCATTTCCTAAATTGTGTTCTAAAACCCATGTAATAAAACCTGAGTGTTGTCATGTGTGTAATGTTGTTTTGAATAGAGAATAAAAAGGTAGCCCTAGCTGGCTTGGCTCAGTGGATAGAACATCAGCCTGTGGACTGAAGGGTCCCAGGTTCGATTCTGGCCAAGGGCACATGCCTGGGTTGGGTTGTGGGCTCGATCCCCGGTAGGGAGTGTGCAGGAGGCAGCTGATCAATGATTCTCTCTCATCATTGATGTTTCTATCTCTCTCCTTCTCCCTTCCTCTCTGAAATCAATAAAGAAATATATTTTTTTTAAAAAAGTTTTTTTAAAAAAAGGCAATAGGAAAACTATGTTTGACTAGTCATTGGCTTTCTTAGAGTATTTCAATACTGGCCTCACTTTTAAATTAGAAAAAAAGTAAATCCTAATCACCTTAGAAAAGATAGTCACCTCCAAGATTTGGGAATTACACAATAGAATTGACAAGGTGATGTATGAAGTGCAATGTATATTAGTTAGATCAGTGGTTTTCAATCAGGGGCAATTTTGTCCCCCAGGAGACATTTGGCAATGTCTGGAGACATTTTTGGTTGTCACAAATAAAGTGGGGGGGGGGAGTATTGGCATCTAGTAGGTAGAAGCCAAGGATGCTGCAAAACATTCAACAACACAGCGTTGAATGTATAGAAAATCAGCTGATAAAGATAGTTTCACACAAAAATTATAGAGCCCAAAATGTTGATTTTGTTACTGCTGAGAAACACTTTCTAGGCATTTCATTTGAAATAAGCATAGTTAAGGTAATCACATTTGGAAGTTGTTAATTTCAGAAAAAAATAGTTGCAACTAAATATGTTTTATAATCTAACATATACATTTATTACATTTTACTTATGTCTTTATTTATTTATTTATATTTTGTTGTTCTTCATTTGTTTGTTTGTTTGCTTAAATAGGTTTTATGCAGCTAGGGATAAAGGAGCATCACATACAGTCCAGAGGGCTAAGGGCAGAGAATATAGAAAGCAAAAAGTGATATGGAAAAAGCAAGGACAAATTCATCAGTTAAGGAAAAACGAGCAATATAAAACAGTAACATTTTAAAATAAACAAGAAGCTATTTGAAGAGATCTGTGAAATATATAAAATACCAGCACATTCATAATAGTTTTTAAATAAAGGAAAGAAAATAGAAAGGAAAAGAAAAAAATTAGGAATAAAAGAAGACTAGGTCCACAAATATGAAAGAAATGAAAAATTGTAAGTGAATGCTAGGTAAAAATTTATAAGACAATGCCAGTCAGTTAAAATTTTTATAACACACACACAAATATTTATTTATGGATATATATATATATATATATATATATATATATATAATCAAATATGAAACAATGTTACACACAAGTTCAGAATAGTGGTAACCTCTTTAGGGAATAAGAGAGGGGAGAGATGGACTTGAGACTTTAGCTCCATGTAAAATTTTTTTTTTTAATTTTTAAAAATAGGATCTGAAGCAAATTCAATAAAATACTAACATCTGTTAAATCTGGGTGGTCAGTATTTGGGTGTCTGCTATCTCATATTCTGACCTTTTTGGAGTATATGAAATGCTTCATAATTCAAAATAGGGAGAAAAATTTTAAATAGTTTTTGGCCATAGAATTCTGGCAAAGGTCTTTTAAGCAGCTCAATAAATTAAATTAGTTGATTTTTCTCAGGCCTATATCCCAGTCAAATAATTCAAATGGATCAGTAATTACTTCTATTTTTAAGAAAATATTCCCCCCTGATTTCACTTTGATAAATTGTAGGAGTAAGTTAAGCATTTTTCTGGGATTACTTATTCCAATAAATATCACATATCTCAATTCTGAATCCCACTCAAGATCATTGAAAGGTTCCATCTTAATGACCACCAGACAACTGAAAACAAAGGCATGAGCTTAGTCTGAGGCATTTACTATTAGTGCTATTTCTCCTCTGATTAGCAAATATTTCTGCCAAGCTTGACCTTGCCATAGCTCAGGCATGTCACCAGGTGTGGACTCAGAGTTGCCTCTCTCAAAGGTCCTGTTTGTCAACCCCAGATCTAAGCACTCAGTACTGTTCCCAACACCTCATAGTTCAACAGTGAACCTACATCTGTAGCCTGCAGTCATGGCCCCTCTCCTCTTCCAACTCAAGATCCTTTCTGCTCTGTGTGGGAACCACCTAAGCCCCCTTGCTTCTCTCAGTCTTGGGGAATTTTCACCAACCTCAGGAAGACCACATCTTTTTCCTTCTCTTTTACGTTCAGGTTCCATCTCCTTCTTCCTGGGAACCACTCAGTTTAACTGACACCAAAATGAGCCTAGACTCTCCTCAAAGAGAAGTTTGGGTCAGGGTCATGGTTTGAGCTCAACTTTCATTTTTACTTCTGACTTTGAAAAAGCTGATAATAAGCCCTTGGGGCCAAATGCTCAGAATTCAGAGCACAAAACTAGGGTCCTCTCTTGTGACATCTCAGAAAAAGACACAGTACCCCTTATATCAGCTTCTACCACGCTTGAACAGCAAACTCAATAGATAATTCTACTATATTTTACATAAATATCATGTGACCCCACATTGCTTATGCCAATTGTCCAGATATAAAATCATATGCCCTTGGAGGAGAGTCTCTACTACACTTCTACATTTTGGTGGGCAAGAGCTCTTTTTACCCTGCAGTTGCTTCAAAATACGTGTTTGGCACTAGTTTGCCAATGTACAAACAATCTACCTTTAGTTTGCCAATTCATCTAGCACACCTTCTGCTTTTAGCACTATTTTTTCTCTTACCTCTGACCTATCTCAGCCAAAAGGCAATCTCAGAGTGGGAAACTCCCTGAGGTCTTCCTCAGGAATGACAGGAGCCAATAATTAATTGTGTCTCTGCTATCTCCTTTCTCGTTTTCTCGATGGACCTTTTGCACTGTATCCATCTCACTGTTTTTGTCTGGCTTCCTTTCTCTAACGTATTTAAAGAACTGCATATTATGGGTATTGCTGTTGCTTGTAGAAAGTTTTAAAAAAAAATTTTGGAGGGGATTTGTTTACTTTTGAGTTTGCCTCTGACTGCCCATGTTTCCTGGGCTCCTTTATTGCTTCCCTTGGGCAGTCTTTTTCTTTTTTAAAAGATGCTTCCCCACAGGACAGCCTCTTGGATAATACTGCCAGTAAAGCAGGCAGCATTCTGTTTGAATGTCTGAGCTTTAGATACATGTCACACAGGTGAGTGACCTTCTCACTTCTAACAGGTAGTTGGTAGTTTTCGAGGCCATTAGACTTTCCACAGGCATTTGAATATGTATAATATTTTATTTTTCACAAATCAATGCCTAAAGTTTTGTTATAGTTTCTGTTACTCTTTTCTAAATTTGAGTAATCTAGGGATTTTTTTTTTGTTTGCTTTTTGTTCTTTCTGTAATGTTTAACTCATTTCCTTTGTGGTCACCACTGAAAACATAGCACAGCACTTTCTGAACCAGCTCCTATTCATTGTTCAGAACCTAAGCTAGTGGCTATACCAGTTACTTATTACTGTGTTACAAGCCAACACAGAACTTGGTGGCGTCAAACAACAAGCATTTATTACTGCTCATGAGTCTAAGGGTCTGAGGAGCAGTTATGTTGGTCTTGGCTGGGCTTACCCATGTATCTGTGGTCAGCTATAGGTTAAGTAGGTGGGGCTCTTTCACATATATGGAGGTCAGCTGGCTGGAAACTAGTCTGGGATGACCTTAGCTGGGGCAGCTGGACTTTCCTTACATAGTCTGCCATTCTCCAGCAGGAAAGGACTCTTAAAGTCTAGACTCAGAACTGACATATCATCAATTAGCCATGTTCTATTGGTCAAAGCAAATCATAAGGCCAGCCCAGCTTCCATGCGTAGGGAAATAGACTCCAGTTCTTGAAAGAAGAACTGCCAAGTAATATTATAAGAAGCATAGACACAGGGTGGGGACAAATTAGGGCCATTTTAACACTTAATTGGCCTGCCTCAGTTGATTTCCTTTATTTCTTAATTCTAAACATCAAAGTAAACAAAAAAAATATTTACTGAGAACCTACTGTGACCAAAACACCTTACTAATCAGAGAGGACCCTATTCTGGAGAAATGTAAAATCTTAGGTAGGATATAAGAACATAAAAGTTAAGCACTATTTGTAGTCTTGATTTATGAGTAGGCTATGATACAAAATTTCTTTTTCCCAGTTGATTACTTAAAATCTGGAATGCATTTTATCATAGAAAAATATAAATGGTAATTTGGGATGTAGACAAAAACATTTTAAGCTATAATTTATGGTATGCAGCACACTGCTTGATTATACCAGCAATATTACAAAAATAATTACCTTTTTGAGAGGTTTATATTTAAACAGTTGTTCCATAATTGCTGCTGAGGAAACACCAGTTAAGTTTCTCACTAGCATCCTCCCCACTCCCTAATGTGAGGATAGAGTCAGAAAATGACTCACTCTGAGGTACAAACACTACATTGCACACCTTTATAAACTAAGCACTTTTAGAGGTATTATCTTCAATGAATGGTGCTAGGAAAATTGGAAAGCCGCACGTAAAAGAATGAAACTAGACTGCTTTTTGTCACTACACATAAAAATTAACTCCAAAAGAATCAAATACCTAAATATAAGACTTTAAACAATAAAATACATAAAAGAAAATATAGGTACCAAACTTACGAACCTTGGTCTTAGACATGATTTTATGAATTTGATCTCAAAGGGACTATATAAATAAATAAATGGGACTATATCAAACTAAAAAGCTCTGCACAGCAAAAGAAACCAGAACCTCCAATAAGGGGTTAGTATCCGAAAATATAAAAAAGAATCTAACTAAAAAATGAGCAGAGGACTTGAGCAGACACTTCTCACAAGAAGACATACTACTGACCAACAGATACATGAAAAGATGCTCAGCTTCACTGGCTATTAGAGAAATGCAAATCAAAGCCAAATGAAATACCACCTCACGGCTTTGTTAGAATGACTATTATCAACAAGACAAGTAATCACAAGTATTGAAAGGTTGTGGAGAAAAAGTAACCCTCACACACTGCTAGTGGGAATATAAATTGGTACAACCACTATGGAAAACAGTCAGTTACTAAAAAAAAAATTAAGAATAGAGTTACTGTATGACCCAGCAATCTCTCTTCTGGGTATCTTCCCCAAAACTTTGGAAATATTTATTCCTAAAGATATATGTCCCCTATGTTCACTGCAATATTATTCATGGTGGCCATGACATTGAAACAACCAAAGTGTCCTTTGATAGTGATTGATTGGATAAAAAGGATGTGGTACATATTTACAATGAAACACTACACATCCATAAGAAAAGAAGAAATACTGCCATTTGTGACAACATGGATGGATCTTGAAAATGTCATGCTAAGCGAAATAAGTCAAATAGAAAAAGTCAAGAACCATGTGATTTCACTCATATGTGTGATATAAAACTGAAAGCAACAAGTGAACAAACAAGGCAAACAAACAAGCAAAACTCACATGCAGACATCAGTATGGTGGTTATCAGAAGGAAAGGGGGTGAAGGGAGGTAGAAAAGGGTAAAAGCAACCAAATACTAGTATATGGTGACAGAAGGAGACCTGACTTTGGGCGGCAAACACAATGCAAATATACAGATGCTTTTTTATAGACTTATACACTTGAAACCTACATAATTTTATTAACTAATGTCATCCCAACAAATTTAATAAAATTTTAAAAATAGATATATTTTCTGTATAATGTTTACAATAGCCCATCGATTACAGATTAGTATAACCCTTTTATAGTTGAGAAAATTAAGTAACAATTTATATACATATATATATATATAACTTAGCCAAGATTACAATCTAGGAAATGATTGTTATAAATACCCATTAAACTGCAAAGATCCTCCTTTTCTCACTATTCCACTCTTCCCTGCTAAAACAACTGATGTCCCATGTAGTCTGAAATTAAACTCATGAGCTAAAACAGAAAATATACACCATATACAAATATAACAGTTTCAATTTAGGCAATCAGGAAGGCAGGCAGGCGAGCAGTTGGGAGCCAGCAGTCCTGGATTGTGAGAGGGATGTCCGACTGCCTGTTTAGTCCCGATCCCACCAGGATTGGAGAGGGTGCATGCTGGTCCCAGATTGGACAGGGTGCAGGCTGGACTGAGGGACACCCCCCTACGTGCACAAATTTCGTGCACTGGGCCTCTAGTACAAATATAAGAGTTTCAATTTCTTCACTGATACTGCTCCAAGGGCAATGGAAGCTAAAGAGAAAATAAACAAATGGGACTACATCAAAATAAAAAGCTTTTGCACAGCAAAAGAAACCATCAACAAAACAACAAGAAAGCCCACTGTATGGGAGAACATATTTGCCAATGTTATCACCGATAAAGGTTTAATCTACAACATTTACAGGGAATTCATACAACTTAATAAAAGGAAGATAAATGATCCAATAAAAAAATGGGGAATGGACCTAAATAGATACTTTTCAAAAGAAGACAGAAGGAAGGCCAAGAGACATATGAAAACATGCTCAAAGTCACTAATTATCTGAGAGATGCAAATCAAAATGACAATGCGGTACCATCTCACACCTGTCAGAGTGGCTATCATCAACAAATGAACAAACGACAAGTGCTGGCGAGGATGCAAAGAAAAAGGAACCCTCGTGCACTGCTGGTAGGAATGCAGACTGGTGCAGCCACTGTGGAGAACAGTATGGAGTTTCCTCAAAAAACTAAAAATGGAATTCCCATTTGACCCAGTAATCCCACTTCTAGGAGTATATCTCAAGAAACTAGAAACACCAATCAGAAAGGATATATGCACCCCTATGTTCATAGCAGCACAATTCACAATAGCTAAGATTTGGAAACAACCTAAATGCCCATCAGCAGATGAGTGGATTAGAAAATTATGGTACATGTACACAATGGAATACTACGCTGCTATAAAAAAGAAGGAATTCTTACCATTTGCAACAGCATGGATGGAACTGGAGAGCATTATGCTAAGTGAAATAAGCCAGGCAATGAAAGAAAAATACCACATGATCTCACTCATTTATGGAAAATAAAGAACATTATAACCTGATGAACAAAAAGATAGATACAGAGGCAGTAAAGCATCAAATAGACTGTCAAATTACAGCGGGAAGGCTGAGGAGTGTTGGGAAGGGGGGGAAAGAGTTCAACCGAAGGACTTGTATGCATGCATATAAGCACAACCAATGGACAAAAGACACTGGGGGGGGGGGTGCGGGATGAGGTCATGCGACAGGGTGTAGGGGAGGCTGGGGGAAGGTCAACGGGGGAAAAAAAGAAGATATATGTACTACTATATGTAATACTTTAAACAATAAAATAAAATTAAAAAAATAAATATAACAGTTTCAGAGATAGCTAGTAAATACACTATTAATACAGTATGCTCTTCCAGATGGAATTAAGAGATCCAAGTTATGTTTCATTTGAATCAATATAAACAGTGTATAGCTTTATCCACTGTGCATTGACCAAATGATCACAGCAATTGATGTAACCATAGAAGGAGTCTTGTTTGTGTGGAGGCTTAAAAAAGAAAAAGTTGAAGAATAAGAATCTATCTGCCAAGGGATAAGCAGTTTGAAAAACACTGAGACTAATGAGTATAGTTTTCTGGTCACTGGTGTGGCATATGGTGTTGCAGAATGGGGATAATTGACCAAGGTTTTTCATGGAAAAAGTAAACTTTTTTTTTTAATTCATAAATTCCTTTTACAACCCAATATTCTTTCTTGGAATAATGGCTCAGCTTCTCTAAGAAAACTTACTGAGCCTATTTTGGTTTTCAAGTTACCTTGGTAAGAAGCCCTAGCTAGCTAGTACACTAAATCCTGAAACCTTCTCTCCTGGACCTAAATACCCAGTTTCCTGTGTGTTTTATTGGCATGTCTTAAAAATCCCTTTCTAATCAACTTATGGGCTGTAAAAGTTTGTTTCTAAGGTCATTTATTTGAACTTGGAATTGATTTGTTTTTGTTGCAACAATTTTTTTTAAGTCAAGAGTCACTAATTTTAGTATGTACGGGAGAATAGGCAGGGCCAAGTGCCAGACAGCAGAGGGGGACAGGGATGGTGGGGAATAAGGGAGTATGGGTCTCCATGGAAAGCACCCTAACTCTCATTAACAACAACAATAACATTGCTAGCCAAACAAAACAAGCCTGCAGATCAGATTTCTTGACAACATGCCATCTTGATTATTAATGTCATGTGATTTGTGGAGTAGTCCCAAAAGGCTTCCCACTCTTTAGCCACTGTAAAGGAAAACAGTCCTTCATCACATCTTTAAAAAATGTTCTGGTCTTGCAAATCTGAGCTTCATACTCAACTGAAAATGATCTCAACAAAATATTGTTCCTTCAAAGTCTATGCCTGAGCATCTCACCAGCCGCCTTCGCTTAGGCACATTGGGTTAAGCACATTATACCTATGCATCAATTTTGGGGGAAATTCACATCTTTACTAATGTTGATTCTTATAATTCATGAACACGTTATGTCTCTTCATTTATTTAGATCTTTGAATTCTTTTACCAGAATATTGCATGTTTTAACACAGAAGTCTGGAATATGTTTTACTAGATAAGAATGGTAAGAGCAAGCATCCTTGCCTACTAGTTTCTGATTTTATGGGGAAAGCATTCAGTCTTTCACTATTAAGTATAGTATTAGCAATAAGGTGTTTATAATGCACTTTATCAAGTTAAGTAAGTTCTTATCTATTTCTATTTTTTTTTCAGAGAGTTTTTGTCATTAATGGATGTTGAATTTTGTCAAAAGCTTTTCCTGCATCAATTGATATGATCATATGATATTTGTCCTTTAATCTGTTAATATAGTAGATGACATTGAATTATTTCTAAGTTGAACCAATATTTAGCCTTGCATCCCCGGAATAAGCCCCATTGGCCACAAGGCATAATTTTCTTAATATGTTGCTTAATTTTATTTGCTAATATTTTGTTAAAGATTTTTGTATCTATAGTCATGAGATATTGGTCTATAATTGTTTTTTGTTTTTGTTGTTTTGGTATCAGGGTCATTAAATAAATGGGGAAGTATATCAATTTAATCTACTTCTAGAGGAGTGTCTTAGCCCATTTGGGCTGTTATAACAAAACTTGAGGCCTGGTGCATGAATTCATGCACAGGTGGGGTCCCTTGGCCTGGCTGGTGATTGGGGCCGATCAGGGTTGGGGGCCAGCTAGCCAGGGGAGGGACCGAGGAAAGTTGGCCAGCTAGGGAGAGGGACTGCGGGAGCTTGACCAGCTGGCCAGGGGGAGATACCACAGGAGGTTGGCCAGCCAGCCAGGGGAAGGGCTGATTGGGGGGCCAGCAGCCGTGGGAGTTGGCCAGTGCAGGTCGTTGCCCCCACACCCCGTGACACACTCAACAAACTAGGAACAGAGCGACAATGACCTCAATATAATTTACCGTCCATATGAAAAGTGTACAGCTAAAACAATACTCAATGGTAAAAAAAAAGAATCTTTTCCTCTAAGATCAGGAAGAAAATAAGGATGCTCATTCTCACCGCTTCTACTGAATAAAGTACTGAAAGTCCCAACCAGAGCAATTGCGCAAGAAAGAGAAAGGCATTCAAATGAGAAAGGAAGAAGTAAAATGATCTGTTTGTAGATGAGATGATTTTACATGTAGAAAACTCTAATGATTACACACACATACACACACACAGCCTATTAGAACTATAAACATCTATAATAATAAAAGCGTAATATGCTAATTAAACTGGATAGCTGAACAACCTTCCAGACGAAGCTGCTGTGGCAGGGGCCAAGGCAGAGGAGGTTAGGGGCAATCAGGCAGGCAGGCGACTGGTGAGGGGCCATCAGGCAGGCAGGCGATTGGTTAGGGGCAATCAGGCAGGCAGGCAGGCAAGCAGCTAAGAGCCAAAGGTCCTGGATTGTGAGAGGGATGTCCGACTGTCTGTGGGATCGGGCCTAAACTAGCAGTTGGACATCCCCCGAGGGGTCCCGGATTGCGAGAGGTTGCAGGCCGGGCTGAGGGAACTCCCCCTCCCATGCACAAACTTTGTGCACCAGGCCTCTAGTATCCAATAAAGTTGCAGGATAAAAAATCAACTTGCAAAAATCTATTTCATTTTTATCCAGTAACAATGAACAATCCAAAATAACATTAATGAAATTAAGAAGCTTACTTTGTTTATAATAACATCAAAAATAATAAAATACGTAGGAATAAACTTAACCAAGGAGGCAAAGATGTCTACACTGAGAACTACAAAACATTGTTGAAAGAAATTAAAGAAGACACAGATAAATGGAAATATATCCTGTTTTCATGGTTTGGAAGACTTAATATTGTTAGAATGTTCATACTACCCAAAGCAATCTACAGATTCAATGAAATCCCTATAGAAGTCCCAATGCATTTCTTTTTTAATATGGAACCACAAAGAATCCCAAATAGCCAAAACAACTTTGAGAAAAAAGAGCAAAGATGGATGCTTCACACTTCTGATGTTAAAACACATTACAAAGCTACAGTTATAAAAAAGCATAGTCCTAGCGTAAAGAGAAACATACACAAACGGAACTATATTGAGAGCCCCAAAATAGGTCCACAGTTATACTTAAGTGTGACAAGTGTAATTTATACAAGGCTGCCAAGAATACGCAATGGTCAAAGGATATCCTCTTTAACAAATGGTGCTGGGAATACTGAATATCCACAAGCAAAATAATGAAATTAGGCTCGTTACCCCACAAACAAAAATCAACCCAAAAAGATTCAAAGACTTTTAACATAAGACCTGAATTTGTAACCTCTTAGAAGAAGACATTGGGAACAGCTTCATGACATTGGTCTTAGCAATGATTTCTTGGATATGACATTAAAAGCAGAAGTAATCAAAGCAAAAATAAACAATCGTCCACTAAAAAAAAAATTGTCAAAGTGAAAAAAACATAAGCACAGCAAAGCAATCAGAGAATTGCAGCAGAGTGAAAGGCAATCTATGGAACTGGGAGAAAATATTTACAAACTATATATCTGATAAGGGTTTAATATCATATTTGCAAACAGTAGCTCTGGCAAGTAAAACTCAACACCAAACAAACAAACCAACCAACCAAAAAATGGTCAGTGGACTGAACAGACACCTCTCCCAGTAGATATATGAAAAGATGTTCAACCTTACTAGCAATTAGGGAAATGCAAATCAAAACTACAATGACATACCACTTCACACCTGTTAGAGTGGTCATTATCAACAAGACAGGTCATAACAAGTGTTGGAGAGGTTGTGGAGAAAAGGGAACCCTCACTCACTGCTGGTGGGAATATAGTCTGGTACAGCCACTGTGGAAAACAGTCGGGTGACTCCTCAAAAAATTAAAAATAGAGCTACCATATGACCCAGCAATCTCTCTCCTGGGTATGTGCCTGAAAAGCTTGAAAACATGTATTCCCAAAGATATATGCACCCTATGTTCAATGCAGCATTATTCACGGTGGCCAAGACATGGACACAATCAAGCTGTCCTGCGATAGAGGACTGGATAAAGAAGATGTGGTACATATACACAATGGGATACTACTCAGCCATAAGAAAATATGAAATACTGCCATCTGTGACAACATGGATGGACCTTGAGAATATGATGCTAAGTGAAAAAAGTTGGTCAGAGAAAGCTAAGAACCATATGATTTCACTCATATGTGAAATATAAAACTGAAACTCATGACACAAACAGCAGTGTGGTAGTTGCCAGAGGGTAAGGGGTGGGGGAGGGGGAGGAGTGAAGGAGGCCTAATATATGGTGATGGACACACAGTGCAATATACAGACCTTGTAACAGAAACCGACACCTGAAACCTATATGATCATATTAACCAATGTCACCCCAATAAATTTAATTTAAAGAAATAATAATAAAATGAAAATAAAATGTAAAAGGAACTCCTACAACTCAGTAGCAAAATATAATCATCTTCATTTTAAAAAGGACAAAGTAATTAAATAGATATTTCTCCAGTGAAGACATACAAATGGCCCAAAGGAAGTTTCTTAGTCTCTCTATGCCTCAGCTTTCTCAGAGGTAAAATGAAGGGAATTATCCAAATTTTATGGAAGACTTTGGATAAATTTAATGAGATTGATCCACATAAATGTATTATAGAAGTATATGGCCCACAATAAGCACTCAATAAATTATGCTAATAGTTACACTTCCCAAAAGATACATTATGATTAAATTGGTTTGCTTTGACTACTAGTGGACAGAGTGAATACTAAGCCAGCATCAAGGCAGGCATTGTCTCTCGTGTCAATTGATCAGGTATTTAAGGTTTCATGTATTTCTGGAGCTACAATGTATATATCTCATAAAGATTTTTTAAAAGTTACCTTCCCTAAAATATATGCTAAGTATGTAGATATTCAATATGTCCATAAATGTGGGTCAAAATAATTCAATATTATTTATTAAATGCACTCCTTTCTTCTTGTTTATTTTCTTTTACTTAGAGCGAACAATATATCTAGAATCTAGGTATTGGCAGGAAGTATAAACTGGGTTTCTAGATAATTGTCTTGCAAAAATTATTAGCAGATTTGAAATTGTACTGACAATTTAAATTTTATAAAAAATTATCTGCACTTTACAAAAAAAAAATTAAAAGTATATTTAGAACTAGTTCCATAGCCATTTGGAAGTAAGTGTGAAGGAACAAGAGCAGAGGTGGTTAGCGAATATATTTTAATACATGACTAGACTCAGTATATTTTAACATGCTATGGGTGTACCATTTGAACACTAATTGTTAGCATAAAAGAAGAAATGGAGGCAAGTTTAAAAACAAAATGCTAAGAATCACTGCTTAATTTTCTCTCTCTCTCTTAAGCAGAAAATGTGATTTAGGTATTTAAATCTTGAAGAAGTTTTCAGAGAATGCACTTATTGAAGTTTCTCAGTAGCTATTCTTTTACCTATATTTAGCATAAAAGCAGTCCCTATTCTCAGCATAATTATTCCGTGCTGCTCCATATAATTTCAGGGCTCTTGGTCTGAACAGTGACAAACTAATTCTTTTGGCCCAGATATTCAGGGATCAACACTCAGCTGATGACATTTTCCCAAAGGCTGCACACCCCTCAGCACCCATTGTTCACAATACAGACTCCAAGGGATTGAGGTAAAAGCCAAGTTTTAGATTAAAAAAAAAAAAAAAAAATCTCCAGGTCTCAGCTTATGGTTAAAGGCATGCAGTCACATTAACCTCTAGATCCCTAGAGCTGAACATCGCAGACTTATATACAATCCCAGGACCTCATTCACCCTCTGAAGTGTGTTCTCTTAGCTTCCTAGCGTTGGGGTAACAGTGTCACACACGGGGGTGCTTAGAAAATGAATTGTCTCATAATTCTGGAGGAAAGAAGAAAATCAACAGGGCCATGCTCCTGAGGGCACTGGGGAAGGGATGTGCCACACTAACAGTGTCATTTTAATTTGGGTACTTTTGTCAAAATCCTATTTTCAAATAAGGTCACATTCTGAGGTACTGGGGAGTAAGACTTCACTATATCTTTTGGGGTGGGGAACACAACTCAACGCATAGCATGTGCTTTCTTAGCATCAGTGGGAAGTCCCAGGCTACATCTGACCTGAACTACCCAGGGTTATTACCCAGCTGCTATTCCGCTCTGATTCTGGGCCATAGACTTCAACACACTGCTTAGATGGCAGTTTTATTCAGACATTATTAGCTGAATGACTACTGTGTGAGGAATACATTAGAAAGCAAAAAAGAAATGGTTGTTGCTTTTAACAAATAACCAAATAATAGTATAATCAGAAAGGATGTTACCTGTTTTGAAGGCTATGGGCAGGGTGGAGGGGGAAAGAATAATAAAAGGGAAGGGAGACTCACCTATCTAGGGTAGTCATGGGAAGCCACTCTGAAGAGGTGACCTTTTTTACCTAGGACCTGAAGGATGAATAAAGGTCAGCAGAAGATTTAAAAACATAATTTCTTATTTCAGCCAGAGGGAATAGTATGTGCAAAGGCCCTGAGGCAGGAAAGAGCTTGGCCTATTTTAAGGTCTGAAAGACAAGATGTCTAGACTTTTCTATACCCATTTTATAGAGTGATAGAGCAATATTCCCTAATTCACACAACAAACAAAGGCAGAATTGGCTTTGGATCTACTTTTGCCTTTACCACTGTGTCTTCCTCCACTGCACTGATTAACTACTAGTTCCTTATGTTCACATCTGCCTTCCTCTAGTTTCCTACTCCTACTTATGTTCACATTCTGGTCACCTTGCTGTGGGATTCCTGCAGCAGCCCTGCCATCTCCAGTTCTATCCTTCTGAAATGTATTCTTCACACTCCAGCTAGCGAGAACAGATAACTGAGTCAGTGCTCCGTTCAATGTCCTCTGTGCTCCATTCAATGTCCTCTGCCGAATCCACCCTTCTTTCTACAGCATGACTGTAGGAAGGCTCCTTACAGTGATCTACAAGGATTGCCGTGCTGTGGTCTCTGCTCCCAATTCAGGCCAACTGTCTGCAACCCCGGCGTCACCCTTGAATATCACAAGCACCACTTGTCATGGTCCTTTCCTTTATTACGTTGTTTCCCAGCTCTAATCTGTGCTCCTGTTGTTGCCTTGGTTTCAGTACATTTTTGGTGAAATCATCAATTCTTTACCATCTAGCTGATGGGCTTCCTCCTCCTCGATGCTTCTCTGAGAACGTCTTGACCAGGCTACCTGACCCTCCCTGACCCTCCCACGTGCAAATCCCTACCACTGGCCTTAGCACGTCCCTCTATAGTTGTTTGTTTGTGGGTTGCCTCCCTGAGAACAACTTCAGGGCGAAGACTATTCTTTCTTCATCTTTGTACATATCCAGTAGTTACTGCAACGCATGGGATGTTTGACAGTCTTCTGCTAGTCTTTGGCCTAGTTTTCCATACGTGCTTTGAGAGAACAGGGATGAATGAGACTTCCCGAGATACAGTTAAGAAATAAACTTCACGAGTTTGAAGCTATCCCACACATTTTAATGAGCCCAGCATCCATATTTCTCTAGCTCATGCCTTTCCACCTTACTCAAAAACTTCTTTCTACACCAATAACTTCTGCCACTCAGAGGCCTCACCACACTGATTTACCACACCACCTGGGAAGACACATTTCCCTTTACTCTTCTTGGTGAAGCCCTGTACCAGTTCCCAGTAAGAGGAACTGGGGTGAATAAGAGACCCGTTCTTTAGTCAGAAGAGTCCATGCTTAATTACTTAATAAGGATCACAGAGAACGTTCCAGAGAGTGAGCCCAGCCATGACAAGTAATCCTTCCATTTTATAAGATCCAAAAAGATGTCCCTGCCAGGGGACTCCAGGTAAATGTCAGCACTATTAACTGCCCTAAGGTCCTAGTAACTAGAATAGGGAAGCCCAGTGAGCCCTTCCCCTTATAGAGTGAATCCTGGGCAAAGTGTCTTCCTCTACACATCCGGAATGTGTCACAGGCTCTTCTGAGGGAGACCCTGGCTTTACCTGCTGGACAAGGCTGAGTGACCACTAGACGTATTTATTCTTGTGATAGTGAAGTACACTGGGGCATCAGCAACCACGTCATTCACGAAGAGGGCAAGGCTTAAGGTTTCTAGAAGATCTTATTAGTCAACTGTGCTGTGTCCAACCCATGGCTATACCTGCAAAAAAACTAGTGAGATTTGTAAAGAAGTGAATTACCACTTTAAAGATTAAAATGTTAAAATAGTAAAATTAATAATGATAAGAAGGAATAGTTTGAAATAATTTCCCTGTATTTATAGCATGGCCGGTGAAGAGTACTGTCGAATCAGCCAGGTGACTTCCGTTCTGGACTCTGCCACTTGATGGCTAGGGGACCGTGGAGGTTTAATTTGACTTCTCTGAGCCTTAGTTCCCTCTGGGGTGCCACCCTTCTCCTTCTCACAGTGCACTTGCCACACAGGCCTCCTTTCAGGGACTTAGACCCACATGCTCCTTCCCACCTTGTGGTCTTTGCACATGCTGTTCCTTCTACCAGAAACATTCTTTTGTAGCTGGTCACATGGCTGACCCACTTCTCATATTTCAGGTCTTTCCTCCTCAAAGAGGCCTCTGACCACTGATACTGGGCCATGTCCCCCTTACTGTTCTGTGCCATAGTTCCCTTTTAGATTTTCTTTATAGGACGTATCACAATTTACAGCAGCATATTTATTTTGCTGATCGGCTCCTTTACACTTTATTTTCCCCACTACCCATTTAGTGTCCAGGAAGGCAGGGACTTTATATTGTTCACCATCTCATAACTGCTGCCTCGCATAATACAGGCACACACGGGCATTTAATGAGGACTTGCTGAGAATTACTTACTTCCTATACATGCTTTGAGAGTAAAATGAATGAAACATATACAAAGGATCTAACTCAGTTCTTGACCCATGTAGGCATCAATAAATGTTGATACCTTCCTTACTCTCCCTAAGTTGATACCTTCCTTACTCATAAAATTAAAACCTAGGTGACACTGAACTTATAGGAATAAAATTTAAACATAGTAGCCAAAAGATTATCATTGATCTTTAAGCTTTCTGAAAGAATAGAAATAATATTTGTACATATACTATAATGATAACGCAAAAGATTACAACAGTCAAAGTTGGTATTATCACCTTTTCCCATCTGCCCTTTCATTTTCTTAAATAGATTGGTAACAGAAAGCTAGAAATACAAGATACATTGTGCTAAGAAATCTTAACCATGCTATTTGACAGGCTATGAATTGGAGCCAGACTTCTGAATCTCAGGCCTGAGCAAATTATTGTTTATTACAACGAAAATATACAATTCACTTTGCAAAGATTGAGCTATTTTTCATCGGGGCTAAAACATACAAATTCCACCTCCCTTGCCTCCTTTCATGAAACTTGCTACAAAAGATTCTCCTTTGCTCTAATTCTCTACCAACAAAATCTCTGTCTTTAGAGAAGAGAAGTCCTGATTAAAAGAATCAAATGAGACACAAACCTATTATTAGCTCTGTCAGATAGAAGAATTGCAGGGTGAGCTATTTAATAGTACTTGCTTCCTTGGTCACTTTACTCAAATAAAGGGAAGGTATTCTATTTTAAGGACAAAGAAATTAGTGAAAATAAACTATAATATTCGTTAATCATGTGCTCTTGATATCATTAGATAAATAAATATGAAACATGGAATCAGAGTTTCTTTTACCAGATTCAAATACATTTTAATGTTGTTGTTTTTAAATTAAATTCATTGGGCTCAGCCAGTGTGGCTCGGTGGTTGAGCATCGACCTATGAACCAGGAGGTCATGGTTCAATTCCAGGTCAGGATATGCCCTGGTTGGTGGCTCAACCCCCAGTGCGGGGCATGCAGGAGACAGCTGATCAATGATTCTCTCTCATCATTGATGTTTCTATCTCTCTCTCCCTCTCCCTTCCTCTTTGAAATCAATAAAAATATATTAAAAAAATTATTGGGTTGACATTGGTTAATATGATCATATAGTTCTTTTGCAAAAGAAAAGGGACTGAAGGGATTATGGTACAATTCCTCAGTTTACAATTGAGGAAACTGAGGCTTCAAGAAATTCGGTGAATTTCTAGGTAGAAGTGGGCAATACTCATTGTCCAAGTCACCAACTCCACTGGTCTTTTACTTCCATGATTTCTTTTCTTCCCTTTGGCCTAGTTTTCCATTAGAATAACTATTCCCAATCTTCTTGCCATTCAGCTTTTGCTCTGGGGACCATATTCTTTACCAGATGGCCCAGAGATTTGAGACTAAAATAAACTGAAACCAGTCTTGAAAAATGCGTATTGTTTATTTCCATTATTACTAATAATATGTGCTTGTTTTGTTTCCTCACTCACATGCTATGGAAATAGTCACTCCAAAATAAATTCTCAATCAAGGCTATTCTCCTCTCAGTGTCCAGGAATAAGCAGTCTTTAGGCACAGCAAGAAAGAGTCCTCTCATCCCGCTCTACAGATTTCTTTTTGCCTAAGGCATAAAAGTTAGAAAAGAATGAGCTGGTGAGGCCTGGGGCTGGGCTGTCCACTGAACACTCTGCACCAGCTCCTGTGTTTTCTCCCATACAGACAGAGATTCTTCCACACAAGGTCAAGAAGTGTAGCCCAAACCACAAAGAACTCTAGGGTGAGAAGGCGTATAATTGTGACAGAGTTACTAACCCTACTTGGCAGGTCCTCTGTGGGGTACCCTGTTCTTTCCATTTATTTAGACAACATAAGAGGGAGCAGCAGTAATATGCCACCCAAGGACATTATGCCCCATGAGATGGTGAGAAATTTTGCAGCTTGGTTTCCAGAATTAGGAAACCAATGTGCCCTCAAATTGAGACAGTAATCTCTATAAAGGGCTTCAGTTAATCAGTTAATAGATATGTATTTAGGGCTTACAATGTGGCAGGCCCTATGCCAGAGGCCAAAAATATCTGGGGTCGTACAGGACAGCTAGCTTTTGATCTCTACGTGGAAGCTGCACAGGGTGCTTTGCATTGGTAATGGGCCTTGGAGCCCTTCTCATTAGAAATAAGTTCCATCCCGACATCAATAACTACCTCTTGATTATCTGCTCTGTCCAGAAAACCATGTTAGTCTTCGTATGAGATATAAACAAGAAGAGTCCATAACCTCAAACAATTGGGTATGAGTTGGGAGCCAAGATATATAGACCCAAAAAAGAAGAAGAAAAAAGTAATAATGAAAATAAGTGGTGGTTCTGGAATGTTTTTTATCTTGATCTAGATTGGGTTACATGGGTGTATACCTATGTAAAAATTCATCAAGCTACATACTTAAGATTTGTGGACTATCTAAAGATTTAAAAAATAATTCAAGGCATTTTATGTTTTATGTATATATTCATCAAATTCCAAAAAATGATATGAATCTTTATATAAAGATATACACAATTGCCAAATTACAAAAGAAATAATGGGGGAGCAGGAGGAAAGAAAACTAAAAATAAGAAGCCAGAGTTAATGCTATTACCCCCAAAATACATGCCATTAAGTCTGACTTGTTGCTTGTGGTGGGCTGCAATTCTGGCTCTGAGCCTATGAAAAGAGGGAGGCATGACTCACAATTACCACAAGATGAAAACAAAACAGCAACTCAGGAGAAGCCCAGCTATTCTTGGTTTTGAGGGCTGAGAAACATTTTTCCCATGGGTCTGTGGGGAAAGGACGCTGTGAAATGTAGGAAACCATGTCCCCAACAACATACATGCAGTAAATTCGATAGTGCTTTTGGTTGGGTGGTTTCTTATAAAAATGTTTTATGTGGGCCAATGGTATAATGACAGAGCACAGTTCAGAAAAAAGCAATTACACATGGGCCAGAATGATATATATCAGGCTAGGAAGTGTCATACAAGTCAAATAGATATTCTCATAGTTTCAAAGCAGGAGAGCAGTGTGGTGGTCTGGAGAGATTCAGAAAGGCTCCTTAGAGAAGGGGATATTCAGCTGGGTCTTGAATAAAGATTAGAAGAAATCAGCTCAGTTGACAGGAATGACGTCATTCCTAGTAGCTAGGGACTAATGCAAACCAAGGGTGAAGGAAGCATGGGACAGGAAAATTTAAGAAAACAAGTGAGCCAGGCTGGTTTGTGATGAAAGAATGGGCAAGAAGACGAAGGGTAAGTTACAGCCCGAGTTTGGGGACACCAGAAACCAGGCTAGGAGGTTAATTAATTATCTTATAGACAAAGGGTGCCATGCTAAAATATTTCAGGTTTATGGAAAGAGGAATGTTATGATAAAAACTATTACTTAGAAAGTTTTATCTGCCTATCTTTTGCCGGAAACATCAGAAAAGCAAGAAGTTAGAAGGCTCTTCCCCAAGGCTGCTAGACAATGCCTCTCTGATGAAACACAGACATCTCCTCATTCTACCTGTACATAAGGCTAAAGAACTGGCTGAAGGTAACTGTTCCCAAGGCAACAATGAAGCCACACCCATAACTACATGTTAGTTCCCTCTCCTGGGCCATGGTTTAAATTTAGGCTGTGGCTTGAAACAACAACAAAAAGCAGCTAAGGAAACCAGAGAAGAAGTTTTGGATCTTTCTCAAAGCAACATGGAAAAGAAGGGAGAGATGGAAAACAAAATATTTTGGAAGGGAGTGGAAAAGATGACCCACTCATGGTGCTTAATGCATACTAGGAAGGAATGTTTATGCTGAAAACAAGAGAGCTGGGCTGCCTCCCTGGCCTCCCCAGTAGAAACAAAAGCAATGCAGACCTGAAAAAAGGGGACATCTTCCTCACATGGCTCAGGCTTTTCCCCAGGGCCACACTCAGGGGCTCCAACTGTCTTTTCCTTAAAGAGAGAGCCTGTCTCCTGCTGTTTCTGGACCCAATGCTGCTTGCTGTCTGCAGTTTGGAGACACATACCACTCCAGTACAGCTCTGTCATTCCTTTGCTGCGTTTGCAAAGCTGGCAGCCTCACCGAGCATACTCACTGTTCGATACCTCCCACAAAACTCCCAGATTCCTTTTCAAAATGCTTCTGTGTCTCTGTGTGTACCTGAACCACCAGGCCAATGATCAGGAGGCTCCCACTCAGCACATGAGGGAAGATTAAACAAATGCAAGAGCATAAGAACCTTGCTTCTGCTTTGAGTTGGTTGAAATAATAATGTGTATACCGCTGGAGAGAGAGAGAGAGAGAGAGAGAGAGAGAGAGAGAGAGAGAGAGAGAGAGAGAGAAGAGAAGAGAAGAGAAGAGAAGAGAAGAGAAGAGAAGAGAAGAGAAGAGAAGAGAAGAGAAGAGAAGAGAAGAGAAGAGAAGAGAAGAGAAGAGAAGAGAAGAGAAGAGAAGAGAAGAGAAGAGAAGAGACAAGAGAAGAGAAGAGAGAGATCTCCCTGCTTTTGGAAATGAGCATGACAACAGGCTCCACCTACTGGCCTAGGCAGCTTCTGTAAAACTGAGACCCGTCCTCTCAAACTGAAACTTACACCCACTCGTGGTCTTCCTGGGCCCAAGTTCTCTCATTGGTGGCTTTGAAAGACAATGCCATGACAGAATGTCCATGAGCATGGCTGGGTTTCTCTAGTTCTCCATCTATTAAAACTGTGTGTGTGTCCAACACTTCTGGGACCATGGAAAGAGCACTTGACTGAGAATCAAAATGCCCAAATTCTAGTTCCAACTCTACCACTCACTATTCCAGTGACAATGAGCAAACAGTTTTCCGTGATGTTCCAATTTTTTCAACTGTAACATGGAATTACGGTCCTTTTCCTCTTCATCTTACAGGTGGTGCCGAGAGTCTAATGGACATGGTTGTGGACATGAAGGCCTTTGTAACCATAAAACTGTACACACAAACTAAAGAGGTTTTAGCCTAGTGGAGTTTGGCTGGGAGAAGAGGTTTCAGAAAAATCTCTCATTGGGGGAAGCTTTCAAGTTAGGGTAATTTCCACAGATCTTGAATCTTTGTTGGCAATAGGAGGTCCTTCAAACCATAGCCTCAGTGTGACACTGCTCCCAGCTCATCCTCTGACCAGTGTGCTACTCACTCTGCCTCTGCAGGGGTGGGAGCTGGAGGATGAAGGAGCTGGGAACTTTGCTGAGAAAACCATCTCTAGGTCAGCCATCCCTCGGAACTTTGCACTCTGTGTAAGGTAAGTGATGAAAGGGAACCCTTTCTCCGACATTTATACATTGGCTGTTTTCTATCCTACCAGCCACATAGGAACGGGGACCGGAAGGAAGCCTGGAGATTACACAGGCAACCATCACATTTTAAAGATGAGCTATGGGCGACTCTGAGTCTGAGGGACTCGCTCAAAGTTACACAGCGAGCCAGCTTGGCTAACACAGTTCTCAAATTCATAGATGGCCAGGTCTAAACTTAGCTGGACTAATGGCACGCAGGATAGCTCTGAGATGGTTACTCACCTTCCCATGACTTTGTTTACTCCTTTAAAAATAGAAATGAAAATGATCCTGCCTTAAAGGGCTCTAGAGCAGTGCTGGCAAGAAGAGAACGTGCTTTGTCAATTACATCTCTTTTAAATACCTTTAATTATTGTCCATTAATTAAAATGAAAAAGCCTGAATTAAAGCCAAAGTTGTAGGACAGTTTAACATGAATAAAATTAGCTTATTTATTTGTATTATATATGTAATATATATGTACTATAATAATACAACATAAAATATATTACATATATTATATATTTATAATAACAAAATATAATAATATAGTTATATATGTTGATTTTTTCAGTAATATGATTATGATAATAAAATGTAATCACAGTTAATTTATATATACATATATACATACATATTATAAATTTGAGATATGTAAAATATGCCAAAAACACTGAAGACTATTATTAATATTTTGTTAACAATTCAAAATAAGGTGAGTGTAAATTACTGAATTTTTAAAACTAATATATTATATTTTTAGCACACCTGTAGGTTCAGAGCAACTTGATCAGGAAGTACAGAGAGTCCCCATATAGCCACTGTCCCCACAACCCCACAACCTCCTCAGTAGGAAATCCTGCACTATAGTCATACACTGGTTACAATCAATGACCCTATGTTGACACATCATTACTACCCCAGTCACACTGCGGTTCACTTTTGGTGCTGTACATACAGTCTATGAATGTGGACAAATTGACATGTATCCACCATGGCAACATCAAACAGAATAGTTGCATTGCCCTAGAAATCTGCTGGGCTCCACTTATTTAGCACCCACCCTCCCACCCCTGCTACGCTTGGCTATCATTGATCTTTGTGCTGTCTCTTTGGTTTTGCCTTTTCTGGAATGTCATATAGTTGGAAGCATACCATATGCATCCTTCTGAGACTGGCTTTTGAAAATTAGTAATATGCATTTACTTTTCCTCCATTTCTGTTCAAGGCTTGATAGTTCATTTCTTTTAGTGCTAAACAATATGCCATTGTCTGGATGTACCAGAGCTTATTTACCCACTAACATACTGAAGGACATCTTAGTTACTTCCAAATTTAAGCAATTATGAGGAAAGCTGCTATAAACATTATGTGCAGGTTTTATGTGGACAAAAATTTTCAGTTCACTTGGGTAAATACCAAGGAGCATGACTGCTGGATGGTGCAGTAAATATATGTTTAGTTTTGTAAGAAACTGTCATTCTCTCTAAGTGACTGCACCATTTTGCATTTTCATCAGCAATAAGTGAACATTCCTGTTACTCCACATTCTCATCAGCATTTGTTGTTGTTAGTGGAAATGGAATTTAACTATCAGATAGGTGTGTAGTAGTATCTTGTTTTTAATTTGTGATTCTCTAATGACCTGTAATGTTGAGCATTTTTCCACATGCCACTTGCCACGTGCATATCTTCTTTGGTGAGATGTCTGGTCAGGTCTTTTTCCATTTTTAAGACTTTATTTTTTAGAGCATTTTTAAATCCATGCAAAATTAAGAGAAAGTTACAGAGATCTCCCTAAGACCCCTGCCTATAACACATGCACACATAGGCATACTTCTCCCATTATCAACATCCTCTACCAGTGGTACCTATGTTAAAACTGATGAGTTTACAATGACACATCATAATCACCCAACGTCCAGAGTCCATTAGGGTTCACTCTTTGTGTTGTACATGCTAGGGATTTGGACAAATGTATAATGATATGTATCTATCATTATGGTATCATACAGATTTTATTTCACTGCCCTAACAATCCTCTGTGTTCCACCTTTTCATCCGACCCACCCTCTACCCAACCTCTGAGAACCACTGATCTTTGTGCTATTTCTGTAGTTTGACCTTTTAAAATGCTATAGATTTCCCTTTAAATGCTATAAATTTCCCTTTAAGAATTACTTTTGTATATCCCACAATTTTAATGTGTTTTCATTTTTATTTGGTTCAAAATAAAATTAAATTTCTCTTGAGGTCTCTTCTTTGAACCATATGTTATTTAGAAGTGTGTTGTTTAATCTCCACGTGTTTTGGTATTTTCCAGCTATCTTTCTATTATTTATTCCTAATTTAATCCCATGGTTGTGTGAAGCAGACATTGTGTTTTATGGCCCAGAATGTGTTCTATCTTGGTGAATATTTCATGGAGCTTGAAAAGAATATGTAATCTGCTGTTTTTGGATGAAGCCGTCTACAGATGGTCATTATCTCTACTTAACTAATGGTCCTATTGAGTTCAACGCCATCCTTACTGACGTTCTGCCTGCTGGGTCTATCAGTGTCTGATAGAGGCAAGTTAAAGTTTTTAACTGTAATTCCAGAATGTCATGTAGCTGAAGTCTTTTGCTCAGTTTTTTAAAAAAGTAGTTCATTTTCTTATTGTTGAATTTTAAGAGTTCTTTGTATATTTTGGATAACAGTCCTTTATCAGATGTGTCTTTTATAAATATTTTCTCTCTGTATGGTTTGTCTTATCATTATCTTGATATTGTCTTTCAAAGAGCAGAAGTTTTTGTTTTAATTAAGTCCATTTTATCAATTCTTTCTGTTATAGATTATGCCTTTCTTGCTATATCTAAAAAGTCATTGCCATACTAAAGTTATCTAGATTTTTTTCCTATGTTATCTTCTAGGAGTTTTATAGTTCTACATTTTACATTTAGGTCTATTATTCATTTTGAGTTCATTTTGTAAAGGGCATTAATTCTATGTCTATATTCATTATTTTGTATGTCCAATTGTTTCAGTACCAGTTGTTGACTATATTTATGTAAGTTGATTCCTGAGCTATTTTGTTCTATTGACTATTCTTTTGCCAATGCCACACTATCTTGATTACTGTAGGTCAGTCAATGATGGACCATATACACAACATTGGTACACCATATAGCCTTGGTGCATAGTAGGCTACACCATATGGGTTTGTAAGTAGATTCTATGACGTTTACCCCAACAAAACTGCCTAATGACACATTTCTCAGAATATATCCCCATCATTCAGTGGCACATGACTATTATCTTGAAGTCAGGTATAGTCAATCCTTGCTTTTTTTCTCCTTTATTAATGAGTTGGCTATTCTGGGTCTTTTATCTTTCTATGAGAACTTCAGAATCAGTTTTAATATCCACAACATAACTTTCTGGGATTTTGTTTGAGATTGCATTAAATACAGATCAAGTTGGAGATAACTGAAAACTTGACAATATTGAGTGTTCTCATCTATGAACACACAATATCTCTCCACATATTCAATTCTCACTTGACTTTGTTAATCAGAGTTTTGTTATTTTCCTCATATAGGATTTCTACAGATTTTGTTATATTTATAACTATATCTTTTTTTGAGTACTAATATAAATGGTAACATGTTTTGAATGTCAAATTCTACTTGTCCATTGCTGGTATATAGGAAAGTGAATAAGCTTATGTTCTGCAACCTTGCTATAATTGCTTTAGTTCCAGGAAGATTTTTTTCTGTCAGTTCTTTCAGATTTTCTACATAAATGATCATGTCATTTGCAAACAAAGACAGTTTTATTTCTTCCTTGCAATTCTGTCTATTTTTTCTTTTGTCCAGAACTTTAGCACAATGGTCAAAAGCAGTGGGAAAACTTTTAGTTTCTCACCACTGAGTATGTTAGCTATAGGTTTTCAAGTTGATGAAGTTCCCATTTAGTACTGGTTTTCTGTGAGATTTTATTATGAATGTGTGTTGAATTTTTGTCAACTGTCTTTTCTGCATCTATAGATATGATCATGTGGTTTTGAGCCTACTGATGAAATGGATTATTTTAATTTATTCTGTAATATAACACCACCTTGCATACCAGGAGTAAATTCCACTAGGTTGTGATGAATACATACTTTGGATTTAAACACCTTTGCTAATATCTTATCAAAGATTTGTATTTAATTTCATGAGAGATTTTGGTCCAGAGTTTTCTTTTAACGTGTTTGTCTGGTTTTGGTTAACAGGGTAATGCTGAACTCAAACAATGAGTCAGATTGTATTCCCTCTGCTTCTATCTTCTGGAAGAGATGGTAGAAAATTGGTATAATATATTCCTTAAATATTTGGTAGAATTCACCAGTGAAACCTTCTGAGCATGAAGTATTTGCTTTGGGGTGTTATTAATTATTGATTCAACTTCTTTACTTGATATAGTCCTATTCATAAAGTTGATATCTTCTTGTATGCGCTTTGGTAGATTGTGTCTTTCAGGGAATTGGTCCATAGCACCTAAACTATCAAATTTGTGGCCATAGATTTGTTCTCAGTATTCCTTTAACTTTTATTTCCATGGAATCTATAGTGCTGTCCCCTCTTTCATTTCTGGTACTAGCAATTTGTGTGTGTCTTCATTTCTTTTTCTTAGTCACTCTGACTTATGACTTACAATTTTATTGATCTTTTCAAAGAACCAGCTTTTGCTTTTCTTGATTTTCTCTACTGATTTCCTGTTTTCAATTTCATTAAATTTTAATCTTGTTTTTATTAATTTTCTTCTGCTTACTTTGGCTTTAATTTGCCTTCTTTGTCTAGTTTCTTGAAGTTAAAGCTTAGGTTATAGACTTTAAAACTTTCTTCTTTTCTAATCTATGCATTAAATGCTATAAATTTCCCTTTAAGAATTACTTTTGTATATCTCACAATTTTAATGTGTTTTCATTTTTATTTGGTTCAAATTAAAATTAAATTTCCCTTGAGATCTCTTCTTTGAACCATATGTTATTTAGAAGTGTGTTGTTTAATCTCCATGTGTTTTGGTATTTTCTAGCTATCTTTCTATTATTTATTTCTAATTTAATCCCACGGTTGTGTGAAGCAGACATTGTGTTTTATGGCCCAGAATGTGTTCTATCTTGGTGAATATTTCATGGAGCTTGAAAAGAATATGTAATCTGCTGTTTTTGGATGAAGCCGTCTACAGATGGTCATTATCTCTACTTAACTAATAGTCCTGTTGAGTTCAACGCCATCCTTACTGACGTTCTGCCTGCTGGGTCTATCAGTTTCTGACAGAGGCAAGTTCAAGTTTCTAACTGTAATAATGGATTTATCTATTTGTCCTTGGTTTTCTACCAGTTTTTACCTCATTTATTTTGACATTCTTTGGTTAGGTACATAAGCATTAAGGGTCGTTACATCTTCTTGGAGTATTGACCCTTTATCATTATATAATGTCTCTCTTTATCTCTGACAACTTCCTTGATCTGGAGTCTGCTGTGTCTGAAATTAATATAGTGACTACTGCTTTCTTTTGATTAGTGTTAGTATGGTATATGCCTCTCTATCCCTTCATGTTAATCTATAGGTGTCATTATACTTAAAGTGGGTTGTAGGCAACATATAGTTTAATCTACTCTGACAATCTTTGCCTTCTAGGTGATGTGTTTAGACATTGATGTTTAAAGTAATTACTGATATATTATTAACATCTACTATATTTATTACTGTTTTCTATTTGTTGCCCTTGCTTTTATTCCTATTTTTCTTGTACATGTTCTCTGCACTTTGTGGTTTTCACTGAGCATTTATTGTGATTTAATTTTCTCTTTCTTAGCATATACTACTTTAAAAAATCATTTTAAGTGGTTTCTCCAGAGTTTACAATATTTATTTAGAACTAATTCAAGACCACTTTCAAAGAGTACTTTATCATTTCACAGGTAGTGCAAATATTTTATTTTTACCATATTTTACAATGACTCTTTATCTCTTCTCCTTTATATTTTCCAACTTTCCATCATTCCCTCAAATGATTTAGGGTAGCTTGTAAGTTTTCAGATAATGCAATAATGCTTTCTGAAGAAACTGCACAAAAATTATACTTTTCAAAAGCCCTATAAAACATATGGATTATACCAATGCACACTCAAAGCCAATCTGCACTCTTATCTATCATTGTAGGTGATTCTCCCCTATTGAAGGTCCTACAAGGAACAGCTGTCATCCAGATGTTCTCATCTCTCTTTGGGCCTCAAATGGCTGTGGATTTGTACAGAAAATGACAAGTGCTTCCCTGTGGTCTCCATTCCTCAGCAAATATTGGGACAGAACTTAGAGGCCTTGAATGTCTTCCTCTCCCTGATGTCCCTTTTCCATCTCCTGGCCCCCACCTTATTCTCTCTCTGTTGGGAAGTCCATCCTATGGCAAGGCCATTTTTGTGCTCATTATATTGTTCACTGACCCCTGCTAAAGTGGTAAATAAAATAGAAAGTATGGTGGTAATCAGAAAGAGCATGAATATGAGCCCAACTTGGCTACGTATTAGTTGGCAGGTCACTAAATTTATCTGCTCCTCACTTTTCTCATTTATAAGTTTCATGATAGGACTTCATAAGATCATTAAAATGCTTAAAAGTTAAGATCAAATTAATATTCATGAATCAGCTGACCCAAGTTTGGATCTCAGTTCCACCTTGAGCTCATAACTTAGGCTCTCTGAAGATTGATTTCTTCTTTAGCAGAGAGAACAGTACTTAATTAATGAATAATACATCTGATAAGCACTAAACCTGGTTAGGCACAATGCCTGGTTTAATCCTTACAATGTGTATTACCATTCTTAATACGTATCAGAATACCAAGGCTCAGAGGGTTGTTGACTCTTCAAATTCCTATACTGTAGGTGGCAGAGGTAGGAATTGAAGTTAGTGATATGGAGGTAAAGTTTTAACAATCAGCTCTCTGGGAAACAAAAGCTCTGATTTGTAGCACATGCCAGTTTCCATGGTGTAAATACTCCCGCCATGGTGAATTTGAAGCTACAAAAGTAACATTAACTAGTTAACAAAATTTAGCAATTGTCTCTTGCAAGATGCTACAAGCTGGCTTCAACCCACCACTATTTGCACTGCAAGTTTAGGGTGTTTTCACCTCAGCTAAGGCTGCTGGTCAGGCAACTAGCCCTATCTTGGTGGCTAAGGATCCCACCAATAGCTAGAACACAACCAACCACCCCTATAACCTTTAACTGTTGGAGACCTCTTTATTTCAAACTGTTTTGCAGCTGGTCATATTACTGACAAACTACTAATCAGGAATGTTCTTTCTTCCCCAAAGACCAGACACTCACTTCTGCTTTGAGACATGAATTAAGCAGAACAAAAGGTTTTAAAGTAACAGCTCCCAAATATGCCAGTCTTCTGACTTCCCTACTTAAAAGGAAAAAAATACCCTATTGGAATTTTATCAGAGAGGACTTCTTTGAGCTGTACAGTTGTTTTGTGACAGGAATGGCAGTTGATAAGTTGTGTTCATGTCCAAAGAACAATGTTATTACGTGAAGTTGCTTACTGTTAATGTAATCAAGCAGGAAAAAAAAAAAAAACTGTTCAGAAAAATTCACCGAGTCCCCCAAGTTTTCTCGGAACTGTCTGGGATGAACTTGGAATGCCAGCGGAATCCACACAGGATGATTAGAGGGAAGCTTTTGGCACTCTTAAATACTCTCACGTTATTTTCTCTCTTGGGAAGCTGCTCAAGAACATGTTGTATTGGGAGTGCAAAGCCGCCAGGTCACTGGAATCATTTCTTTGTGACTCGGGGATTTCTCAGAGCCAGAAATGTTATCCAAGCTTCATCCCTGTGACTGAGGAAAATTGTATCAGCTGCTCCCAGGATACTAGATCTCAATATGACATCTATTTAAGCAATGCCCTGGATGGCAGATGTTGGAGCCTGGGTACTGGATACATGTGCAAATGAATGCACTAAAGCCTGGTTTATTCTCTCTGGCTTACTAGCAAAAATTTGAAAAATATTTGGGAAGAGATCATGTCAGAGTAACATGACTGTGAGGGGGAAAAGTGGTGCTATTTATGTGTGCTTGTGCATACAAGTTGGGTGTACAGGGATCTGTGTGTATATGGAGAAAGCCACACTACTTGGATGAAAAAAAGAGACAATGGGTAAAATGGAGTCTTCAGTTTAAGGTCAAGAAACTTTATTCTTGTCTCAGTTCTGTTACTAATCTAACTCTATACCCTGCAATCCTTAGCTTTTTTGGTCCTTAATTCTGTTGAGCAGAAGCACAGGGGTTTGAAATCTATGGAGTAACTTCCTTCTTTTTTTAAATTCCTTTATTCCAGGATAACTAATTAAATACTGATTTTATTTGCAACAGTGACTTGCATAAGATAAGGGAAACAAATAAAATATATGTAAATAATAGCCTTTTTGAAGAAATCCTTATTAATTTAGGGTTTAAGAAAAACCCCTATGATTTTTTTCCATTGACCAAGGCTGTATCCACATACATCTGGATAGTGAAAAAAAAAACTACACCAATCACCCAGATGGTTCTAAGTGTTTGATATCTATCATCATACAAGCCAAACACCTGGATGATTGCATTCATTTTCACTCTTTAGCCAGATGTTTTGAAATCATGGAGGTAGGGCTTAGAGTAAAAGTATATGTTTTCAATTCATAAGGCAGAAGAGGGTACAGCAAAAGGTAGAAAAAAAAGGATGAGCAATTTTTGAGTGCCTCCTTGTCAGACACTTTCCCTCATATTTTGCTTATATTTAATATTCATAAGAACACTATGAGGCATTATTGCCAACTTACAGATAGGGAAACTGAAACTCAAGAACTTAAAATTATGTACCAATATATGAAGTAGTAAACCTGGGAACTGAATTTCTTTAATATGGGGAGAACTATTAGAAATTAATATATTAATTTATAGGCAATAAAATCAAGATCTGAGAAAGATGGAGTTGCTGCACAAATAAGATAATATAAGCTTACATGTATATATGGAAAGAGACATACCCATTGCTGCTATTGTTCATCTTATGGACTTTTTAATCCAAGCTTGCAATAGTGTCCATGGAAGGAGTAAGAAAAGCCATTGCAAGAGAAATGGCCCAATGTTGTATAGATCTCTTGGTTGTGCCATGCATTTTTTTTTTTTTTGGCTCTGATCAAAATGTAAAATTGAACACAGTTGCCTCATTAATTCTTTTACCTCACTGGAGTTAGGCATTTTGGAAGATTTTTGTAGACATAATGTAGTTCATTATACAAGTACATGCAAAATAGCATGTAAATATATGAGGAATGTTTTTCTAGGGTGAAGATTCTGAAAATTGGATTTTATAACTCCCTATAAATAACCTGGGGGGTAAACTTCCCTCTGTACACAGTAAGAGCAAGTTGGCCCGTCACAGGATTCCCAACAATGGCTTGATCTTTGGGGAAACAATGAATCAGACTCTTTCCCGTTTAAATGCCAAAGAACACAAATTCCTGAGCCCACACGGAAAAGAAATCCAATGCAAAGAAGGCTCTGCTCTTCTGTAAGGTAGAATTGATGACTCACAGCCAATGATCTGATCAGACACCGCAAGGAACAGTGTCTGATCAGAAAGACACCGCAGAGAGCAGAGCTGATTAATCTTTTAGAGGATTATTGAAGGCAGAGACAGTAAGCACGGGAGAGGAGCATAATCCTTGTGTGGTTACTCTACTTGGCTCTCACAAGGAAGAAAAAATAATTTCTTGGGTCTTAGAGATAATCATGCAAATCCATCAAGGCAGATCTTGTCACAAGTTTACAATACCCCAGTTGCTGACCTGCAGGTTAGAATACTGGGAAGAACATTCATTTTCTAAGTAAATATAGAGATGAGAATTTACAGGGTAAGGAAGTGGGGGGTAAAAGAGGGCAGATGAGTGTATAAATGTTAGGTCCAGAATATGAGTGAATGCGTTGGAGATAATGCACCCTTTGGAAATAGCAAATGTTGTTGAAAGTTTTCAGAGAAGGAAATAAATCATAAAAGAATTTGGAATGTTTTTTATGGCTAAAATCGATGAAAATTAAACATCTTCAATAAGATGCTTGAGAGAAATTTTGTGTAACTATATTATTTAAATGTTAGGGGGAAATGATCACATCAGACAAAATTCAACAGGAAATAATTTCTTTGGAAAATAACACATACATATCTACAAATATGTAGGAGATAATAAAAGACTATGGAGACAAATGATGTGTTTATGCAATGAGACCCTTCCTGACCTACCCCCACCCAGAGGCAGAAGCTGAAAATGCTCAATGCTTAAACTCAGCCCTGCCCTGAGCCAATTTAATCCAAATCTGAGCATTATTTTAGAAGTCTCATCCTCTCTAATTGGTGGAGTCTGGAAATTTTCTTGCTGATCTAACATGGGTGTATGATATGCTTGTCTGGGGTTGTCCAAAGCTAATAAAAAATGGCTAAAATGTACTGAGCCTTTTGCCTGTGCTGGTTATCCTTCTGAATACTTTATAGATATTATTTTATTTAAATCTCAAGCAATCCTCTAAGATAGTATTACTAACTCTCTTAAGCAGGGGTCCTCAAACTTTTTAAACAGGGGGCCAGTTCACTGTCCCTCAGACCATTGGAGGGCCGGACTATAGTTTAAAAAAACTATGAACAAATTCCTATGCACACTGCACATACCTTATTTTGAAGTAAAAAAACAAAACGGCAAAAACACCCGCATGTGGCCCGCAGGGCCGTAGTTTGAGGACGCCTGCTCTTAAGGATGAGTAGTGGAAGGTTCCAAGAGGTTAAGTAAATTGATCCTGGACACACAGCTAGTAAGCAACAGAGAGGAAACAAAAGCTCAGGCTGTCGCCTGGCCAGTGTGGTTCAGTGGTTGAGCGTCAACCTAAGAACCAGGAGGTCACAGTTTGATTCCCAGTCAGGGGACATGCCCAGATTTTGGGCTCAATCCCCAGTGCGATGCTTACAAGAGGCAGCCAATCGATGATTCTCTCTTATTATTGATATTTATATTTCTCTCTCTCCCTCAACCTTTCTCTCTGAAATCAATATATATATATTTTTATTTATTTTTGTTTTTTAATCTCATGCTGTCACCTCTACATAGGATGGCTGTTCAGTCCCACATGCCATCCACTCAACACACACTCACATTTTCTCAGTTATAAACTATATTAATTTCCCCAAAGGGTTTGAAACTCAATCTTGACCTGGGTCTTCTCCCAACAGAGTCTGTACATTTGTCATTGTCTCTACTAAGAATGAAGGGGTTATAAAAATCAGCCCAAACCATGGACATATCATCTACCTGAACTGCTCCAACCTCAAGATTGGTGCTAGAGATGCAGAGACAAGAGGATCATGCCAGAGTACCCTATAACCCTTGGCAATGTAATTTAGATATAATTCTTACTTGCACCAAAGCCAACCATTTAAGGGTATTTCTTCTTCCTCCTATAAGTCCTACCACTTCTTGATAATTAATTCCCCATTCCCCAATGACACAATTTATGGCCAAGTAGGTCTCAGGCTGAGAACACAGACTTTCTGTCATGTATAAGCCCACTATTCATTTGACAGCTAAAATAGCAAAGTGCTTATTTAATTCCTCAAATCCAGGACACAACACATGCACAACAGCTTACAAAAACACTTAGCCATTAGGGTGGCCTTGTTTCTCTCTAGATCAAGGCTCTTAAGGCCCACATTTTTCTCTATGTGAAATCTCCAGGTTTCAGAGAGAAATCATTAGAAGAAAAGAAGATGATACTTTAAAAAATGGCAACACAGATACAAAAGTAGATCAACTCCTATTTCTAAAACCTAAAGCTCAACAATGAAAATTCAAATGGCATTAATGGAGACTGACCAGCAGAATGAAGAAAAAGGTCCTAAGAGAACTGAATCATAAATGCAATTAGAACTCCTCTAATCCTTTAATTGTTTATTAGCCACATTAGCTTTGCTGATTATATATCTATAATATTTTTTCAAAAACAATATTAAACTAAAGCACATGTCATAAATTTACTACTAAATGAACTTTAAAAAGTGAGCTCCCCTGTATAACTAGCATCCAGACCAAGAAACAGACCATCCAGCACCAAAGAAGCCTCCTCATGCAACTACCTAGTCACTTACCATCCTATGCTTTGCCCTAAGGTAACCACTGCCTGTGACCTCTTAAGCAGAGATTTGTTTTGCCCGTCTTAGAGCTTTACATATAGGATCATATAGCCTGTATTATTTGGGAGTAGCTTTTTTTTAAATGCCATGTTATGTTTCTCAGAGTCATCCATGTTATTATAGATTATTATATTTATCATTTTCAATATAATACCTCATATAAATATGTCATGATTTATGCTTTCTATGAATGTTTGTGTTGATGTTTCATTATTATGTGTGTACGCATTGCCCAATTAATGTACATGACTTTTTAAATTATTTATTTTTAAATTACAGTTGGCATACACTATTATATTAGTTGCAGGTATACAACACAGTGACTTGACATTTATACACCTTATGAAGTTACCACCACAGTAAGTCTAGTAAAACCATCTGTCACAGTACTGTCATCATGACAGTATTGGCTGTACTACCTATGCTTTGCTTTACATTTCATGTCCTAAATTACAGCTGAAAGTTTGTACTTAATCCCTTTCACCTTTTCACTAATCCCCCTACTGCCTTCCCCTCTGTCAACCATCAGTTTATCCCCTGTTTTAATGAGTCTGATTCTGTTCTCTTTTATTTATTCACTTATTTTGTTTTTTTAGATTCCACATGAGTGTAATCACATGGTATTTGTCCTTCTCTATTTGACTTACTGGCAATCAGGGAAATGCAAATTAAAACTACAATGAGGTACCATCTTATACCAGACTAGAGGCCCAGTGCATGAAATTCGTGCACGGAGGGGGGTTGTCCCTCAGCCCAGCCTGTACCCTCACCAATATGGGACCCCTCAAGGGATGTCCGACTGCCCAGTGGGATCGGGCCTAAACGGGCAGTCGGACATCCCTCTCACAATCCAGGACTGCTGGCTCCCAACTGCTTGCCTGCCTGCCTTCCTGATTGTCCCTAACCGCTTCTGCCTGCCAGCCTGATCACCCCCTAACCACTCTGCTGCCAGTCTGTTTGCCCCCAACTTCCCTCCTCTGCCAGCCTGGTCACCCCTAACTGCCCTCTCCTGCAGGGTTGATCACCTCCAACTGCCCTTCCTTGCAGGCTTGGTCCCTCTCAACTGCCCTCCCTTGCAGGTCGGGTGCCTCCCAACTGCCCTCTCCTGCTGGCCATCTTGTGGTGGCCACCTTGTGTCCACATGGGGGCAGGATCTTTGACCACATGGGGGCAGCGATATTGTGTGTTGCAGTGATGATCAATCTGCAGATTACTCTTTTATTAGCTAGGATAGAGGCCTGGTACAGGGGTGGGGGCCAGCTGGTTTGCCCTGAAGGGTGTCTGGGATCAGGTGGGGGTTCCCTTGGGGTGTGGGGCGGCCAGAGCAAGGGGCCTGTGGTGGTTTGCAGGCCGGCCACGCCCCCTGGCAACCCAAACAGAGGCCCTGGTATCTGGAATTTATTTTCCTTCTACAATTGAAACTTTGTAGCCTGGAGCAGAGACAAGCCTGGGTCTCCCTCCGAGGCTGGCAGCCATTTGTGTTGGGGTTATAATTGAAACTTTGTTGCCTTAAGCGGGTGGGCCCGGCCAGGGTGTGTGGAAAGCTTTGCTTCCCCTGTTGCCGTCAGCAACCCTGGCCTGCTCTCTCAAGCTCCATTCTGCCGCTATTTGTTTGAATTTGTTTACCTTCTATAATTGAAACTTTGTAGCTTGAGTGGAGGCTTAGGCCTGGCAAGGGCAGGCGGAAAGCTTGGCTTCCTCTGTTACCTAGGAAACCTTCCTCTCTGTGGCTGTAGCCATCTTGGTTTGGGTTAATTTGCATGCTCTCTCTGATTGGATGGTGGGTGTGGCTTGTGGACGTGGCTTGTGGGTGTGTCGGAGGTATGGTCAATTTGCATATTTGTCTATTATTAGATAGGATAGAGTGGCCATTATCAACAAGACAAGCAACAACAAGTGTTGGGAGAGGTTGTAGAAAAAAGGGAACCCTCATTCACTGCTGGTGGGAATGTAGACTGGTACAACCACCATGGAAAGCAGTCTGGCGATTCCTCAAAAAATTAAAAATAGAGCTACCAACAATCCCACTCCTGGGTATATACCCGAAAAACTCAAAATCGTTTATACAAAAAGATACATGCACCCCTATGTTCATTGCAGCATTATTCACAGTGGCCAAGAGTTGGAAACAGCCAAAGTGCCCTACGATAGAGGACTGGATAAGGAAGATGTGGTATATATATATATATACAATGGAGTACTACACTGCCATAAGAAAGGATGATATAGTGTCATTTACAACAACATGGATGAACCTTGAGAACATATGTGAAGTGAAATAAGTCAAACAGAGAAAGCTAAGAACTATATGATGTAACTCATATGTGGAATATAAAATGAAACATGTACACAAACAGCAGTGTGGTGGTTGCCAGAGGGATGGGGTGGGGGAAGAAAGGGATCCTAATAGGTGACAGGAGAGGATTTGACTTTGGGTGGTGGGCACATGGTCCTATATACAGATTTTGTAAATTAGTAATCCACACATGTAACCTATATGTTCATGTAGACTAATGTCACCCTAGTAAAATTTAAAATAATAAAAAGAATAAAACAGACCAATGTATCATGTTAAAGAGGAAAAACCCATTATCAACATCTCTGATATTTAAGTAGTTTTTTTTTATTGGTTTTTGTTTTCAAAACTGTATCTATTGGTTGCAGCCCTTTCCTAATGGCTTAACTGACCTGTGAAATTGATTTTATATTATTTAAAAATTAAAGCTGCTGAATTAATTGCAAAAAAAAAAAGAAGAAGAAAGTATATCAGAGCCATTTTTTCAACAGGCTGAGGTGAAGGCTAATATTTTTAGCAATAAAGTATTTTAATTTAGGGTATGTACATTTTCTTTTTTTACATAATGCTATAGCCCACTTCATAGACTACACTATGGTGTAAACATGACTTATATATGCACTGAAAACACAAAAAGTTCATGTGATTCACTTTATTGCAATTTTCTCTTTTGTGGTGGGCTGGAACTAAACCCACAGTATCTCCGAGGTATGACTATAATGCAGTAATTAACATAGAGTGCATATCTAAGGGTAAGCAAAAGTGGGTTCATGGCTATGCATATATGCATATACATTATTTGGCTAATCTCTTCCCACCCATCCACTAACCCCCGCCTTCCATCTGAGATTCATCAGACTATTCCATGTTTCTATGTATCTGGATCTATTTTATTCATCAGTTCATTTTGTTCCTTAGATTCCACATATGAGTGAGATCATACTTGTCTTTCTCTGACTGGCTTATTTCATATAGCATGACACTCTCCAGGTCCCTCCATGCTGTCTCAAAGGGTAAGAGGTCCTTCTTTTTTGCAGCAGCATAGTCTTCCATTGTGTAAATTTACCACATCTTTTTATCCACTCATCTACTGATAGGCACTTGGGCTCTTTCCAGATCTTAGCTATTGTAAATTGTGCTGCTATGAACATAGGGGTGCATATATTCTTTCTGATTGGTGTTTTGGGTCTCTTAAGATATATTCCTAGAAGTGGAATAAATCCCTGGAATAAATCCCATTTGATCATGGTGAATGATCCTTTTAATGTATTGTTGAATTTGGTTTGATAATATTTTGTTGAGGATTTTTGCATGTGTATTCATCAGGGTTATTGACTTGAAATACTCTCTTTTTGTAATGTCTTTGTTTGGTTTGGATAATTGGTCAATGATCCAGTGAATACTAATTTTAAAACAAAACATTTACTTGAGAATTATTTAACTTTTATGATAAATAATTTTAAAATTTAAAGAGTTTCCATTAGTACTTTTAGCCAGGGCTGTATGGGACCAGTGGCTGAGGAACAACAGAAGAAAGACTTTTTGACCCTGTGTTCTTTTCCCACTGTGAGGGTTGACTCTTTGCCCAAAACATTGGATCCTTTTCTACCATATTCCCACTCCACATTTTCATTTGGATGGAAAGAAATAACACGAAAGTAGAGGTTTGCTTCTAACAGAAGTTTGTTGTGTGTTGTTTTGTTTTTTGTCTTCTTTAATTACTGTCTTCTAATATGTGATGATAATTGCCTCAAGTTTTTTTTTCCATAGAAAAATATGTTGCTAAACTGTACAAAGGAAAATAGTTACTAGATTTTTCCTATTTAGATAAGTTGATAGTACAAAGGGATCAAGTCAACCACAGAAGTCTTTAAAAAAAATTGGTTTAGCTTATGATTTATTTGATAAGATCAGAATGCCTGATGCTTTAAGATGCTCAGCCAGCGTGGGCTTTCCACATTTTTCTCTCCCCATTCCCATAGCTTATCAATCATGTAACTATTCTCCTATGAGGCCAATTTCTTGGAATCCTTCTCAAGACAGCTCTTTAGGTAGCTCCTAATAATTATTCAAATTAGGTAAATGAAACGAAAACTCTTTGCCATTCCTAATCCAGGAAGTCTAAAGCCACACAAAAAAATAGTCCTGGCACCCAAAATGACTCAGTTTAGATATAAAGTGACTCAGGTTAGATAGGAGTTAACATGTACAATCTCTTTAATTTATGTTTTTAGATCTACTAGAGAATAGAAAATAATAGAAAGCACTGATAAAAGTGTGGAGCTATAGAAAACAAGGGAGACAAAGGTAGGGAGAAAGCAGCAGCAGCTGGGGACCTGTTAGTGATCAAAGTAAATAGCTATGGTGTGTTAAAGAGCTTATTAACATCTGCATTCCAAGCAGCAGCTGAGTATACATTGGAGGAGATAAGATTAGATACCTTGGAAATGACCTAGGATAATCCTAGATAAAAGAATTAAAGCCAGTATTTAGAAAACTAGAATTAAAACAAACTGATTTAGTGGATTGTACTTAGAGATTAATCTTTTCTTCCTTAAAGAACTTTTTTAAATTAGGGCATTTCAAAATTATAAGTGGAAAGTATCTAACTGGGTCTAATTTTTTTAATTAAAAATCATGTTTTCAAGAAACAAGGTATGCGGACCAGTTCAATGAATTTAGGTAACAGAATAGCTCATTAGAGAAGAAATTTTCTAGAAGAATTATCTTAAAAAATATCATTCAAGATCATTTACGTACATCTTTCATCTCAAGGAGATGTAGTGTAGCTCTCCACTCCTTAAGTGCGGGCTGTGCCTAGTGGCTTTCTTCCAAAGAGGACAATATAAGAAACAGAGTGGGAAGGGGAATCTCTTTGGAGTGGAGAAACCTGAGAAACCCAACCTCAGTCAGGTGATGAAGGTCAACATCAAAAGTGATCAGTCATATTGACAGTATATACTTTTGACAGGATGTGATGAGAATAGCACGTTAGCACGTTACCTCCATGGTCTTCCTCTCCAACACCCACGACCCAATTCTAATCACGAGAGAAATGTCAGACACATCCCAGTTGGGGGGGTCATTCTACAAAATACCAGAAGTCTTTAAAACTGTCAACTCAAGACCAGGAAATCTGAATAAAGACTTTACTTAGAAATAATGTATCATTATTGGCTCATTATTTTAAAAATGTACCATAGTACTGTGAGATGTTAATAATATGTGAAACTGGGTACAGTGTATATGGGAAATTTCTGTACTATCTTTACAATGTTTATGTAAACTAAAACTATTTTAAAATTAGTGTTTATTTGTAAAATAAATAAATAGTAGGCCCCCTTTTTGGTGCTGTAACATCACAGCTGTCTATGGGGACTGTAGGTATGAATCTCTGCAATAACACAGGGCCTTTTTCTCTGGAAGTCTTTAAAGATTAGTTGAGCCATCTTTTCTCTTGGATTGTTTAGGTCTACTGCTCTCTTAAGACAGGTAGATTGGAATCAATAAGATCTGTTTCCCTCCAGCTCTCTTGTTTTACAATTCTATAGTTTACTTAATAACATTGGATATCAGTTACCTCTGGATAAACATAATTTCTACTCTTATTAACATTCTCACAAAGGCCTAATTTCTTTCAGACTTGGGTTGAATCCTATGATTGCATAATAGCTGTACAAAAAAGCATCATTTTCATTTAGGTATAGCAAATGCTTTACTTTCTCCAGCAATACAAGGGAGACAGGCTCATTTAGCATAGTTTCTTCCCAAATAATTTTTATAATGACTGCTTCTTATCACCTAGTTACCTTCAAGGTCCTAGAAAATTAGTAAGATTTATACAAAGGTCTTGTGACTCTTCAATAAAAACTGCAGACACGCCAAAGATTCCTAAAAGTTTACTTTTATATATAACCCGCCCCCCTCACAATTATGTGAGGCCTGGCGCTTATCTGCACTTAAATCTTGTGTAACATTCTTCTATTTAAGTCCCTAAACAATATTAGAAAAATGGTAGGGAAATAACATATCTCTTTTGAAGCCATAAATTAAAGAATAAAACTAGGCTATTAAAACATCAAGACAGTTTTTTTGTTTTGTTTTGTTTTTAGTATCTGAGCCTTAATACATTTTCTTCTTCACTGTAACCCTCTACACTTATTTCTCCCCACACTACCCGTCAATCAAAAATTATGTATGTGTGTGTATAATGTTTTAAACAAAATCACCACTGGCTGCCCCTTCCATGCTTCACTCATGCTCAAGCCCCCACAATACTTTAAGGCAAGCTGCTCCCGGGAAGGTCATGTTTCATAGCTTCATTATAGTGTAGAACAGGCCTTGAATGCTTAATCAACTTCAAATAATAAGCTCAGTAAACTTTGCAGAGAGAGCGAGTAGATGAACCATGTAAAGATTTGGCTAAATGAGGGAGACTGGAGGTCCCCATATTTCTTCCTGACCATTGTTAAGTTTCCTTTCTGAGTGGACTGGCCAGGCTATGTTGCAAGACTGTAAATGAATCCCTTCCTCGCCCTTGAACTTGTTAAGCTCTCCGGATTCTACTACTTTGTCTGGCAGGCGGCTCCACATCCTAATGACTTTCTGCAAGAAACAGAACCTCCCGACATGGAACATGCTGCCCTGTCATCTACTATTAGGCAGGCTTCCTTCTGAAGCTAATGACGGGAGGCTCCTCTTGCTATTTCTCTTCTGACAAAGTTTTCAGCCTACAACAAGTGTAAAGGGAGAGAAAAAGTAGAGGGGAAAGAGGAAAGGGAGGGGCCGAGAGAGAGAAAGAGAGAGAGGGGAGATGCTATAAATATGGGCCAGTACCTAATTATAATTCAGGACACCCGCAATTTAATAAAAACAACTCCTCCAGAATGGAGCCATAAGGAAAGAGTTTCCACAATCTGTTCACCCGCATAATTAGTGATTGAGGACCTGGGAACAGTTGGAACCTTGCTGAGGAAGGCCGGGGTCACATTATTGATAACATAAATAACAAAGATACAGATTTCCCCCAACTACAAACATCAGAATGTAACTAACAACAACCTAATAGGAGCACAGAAAACAAACAGAAAGCAGATAAACTCTGGAGCCGGGCAGGCAGAAGCCTGGAGTCAAGCACATCATTCATCAATCTAAATACCCTCCGGATTCTTAGAGTCTCCTAAAAACAAGAAAACCTGAAACCCTGAGTGGTGGTACTGTCTGCAAGAATGTGTGACTGCAGCTGTGGGTATGCACGTTCCATGAATCAGACATACACATGGGGACATAATTCATTTTGGGGGGAAAAAAATCTGCATTGCTAAACTTAGTTATTACATGGCAGTAAAGACCTGGCAAGTGAGCGCTGGAGACACAGTCTGCATCTCAGAACTCGGCTGAATTCTATATGAGAGACTGATGAGTAAATGTAATGCCTTTAAAAAGGAGCTAATTACTCATGTATCTCACAAAGCAGTGTGCATTCTTATTGCCAGTCTGAGGAGGGCTGGAAGAACCGTGTCTGTTTTTCACCCTTCGCATATCCAGCTTCTGAGAAGATGGTAGAATGGGAAGACCTTTCTGTCAAGCAAACTAGAGTCAAATAAAGCAAGAATCAGAGGAAGCTAGGGAACCAGTTAAAATTCTACTACCTAACTACTGTCATTGTTTTGCAAGTTTAGAACATGAGCTTTTATGCCGATGGAGTTATAATCTCTAAATAATTATTTTCAAACTAAGTATCTGCTACATAGAGGTTGTAGGTACATAGGCTGTGCCAGAGCTGAGTTCCATATAAACCAGACTAAGGTGTGTGCACCCAGAAACCACCAGCCCTGGCCAATGGGAAGCCTTTGTGTCTTCAGACAGTGTGAGACCTTCTTTACTGGGTGAACAAAGAGCTGTATTTGAGGCCGAACAGTATGGGTGACAGCATAACGGACAAGGAAGGAATTTTCATTGCACATACCTCCGTCATGCACGACTGTCTCTAGGTAAATATGTGAATAGTTTCAACTTCTAACAATAGGAAGGAAAACAAGTGATACTTTTTAAAAAGTATACGTGGCTTTGTGCTTTAAGGCTTTAAAAAACCACACACATACCTGCGGTTTTGAAATATCCCTGAGACATCGGAGGGGACAACCCTGTCTGACTGGGTGAATGGGATGAAAAGAAAGCCTGTCCTTTTAATAGGAAATTAACTTGTTCGTGTAAAGTCCTGATAATTGTACACGTGATCAGAGGTTCGAAGGCCTCTAAAGCCTACACCTACGGGAATGCAATAGGGGAACTTGACCTTTTTAAATTAGGTATCACAGCATTCGCACACTATGTATTATGAAATGCATAGATTGCATTAGTTTGTCCAGCAAACATTTTACTGAGTTCCTCCTATGTACTAAGCCCTGAAGTTATCAGTAAACGAGGCAGACAAAATTTCCCTGCTCTCATCAAACTAAAGTCCCCAGTAAGTGCACAGAGAGTTGAGCCCTAGAATCTGCATTCCTAAAGAAACTTCTTGAATCTCCAATACAGCACCCAGGGTTTGAAAAATCATGCTGTCCCTGGGCAGGTGGCATTTCAATGCCACCGGGCTCAGCATGATTGGCAGAAACCACGGAATGAAGTCTTGTAGGCGGTGAGAAGTGAAATGTAGGAAGCCTCAGAGGAACAGGCCATCAAAAGGCGAGCCTTTGTATAACCACAGAGAGTGAGATAAGGTTAAATGTCCTGGATGCCCACACATTATACCTCTGACAGAAGAACTGCAATCTAAGGGGCTCAGGTCAGTATATCTTAGAAAACTCTGAATTGTGTTTGCATTATTTTATTGGGTCATAGAAGATGACTTAGGGTAGTGGTTTTCAGATTTTTGGAATTTATAAATAGATCAAATTAAAATACAACAACAAGAAAGAAAGGGGACGGCCATGGAGTGACAACTTGTAATTTCCAACAAGATAAAAATATCAGAATAAATTAGAATCATTTCTAAGAAAGTACAGCTGGATTTTGTACCAACACACATTAACTGTTGGATTGGGATAGGCTGAATTATGCCGTGGTAACAAATACTGCCCCCTCCTCCCAGTCTCAGCAGCTTAAAACAACATGCTAGATGCTTCTCACGGGTAAACAGCAGTGGTCATCCCCTAGAGGGCAAGATGGAGGAAGCAGCCATCTCAAACATGACTAACTGCTGTGTCAGAGGGAGAAGAGAGCTGGGCACACTCTTGAATCAGCCATTAATGCTACAGATTATCATGCATCACTTTTCTCATAATTCATTGGCCAGAACTCGTCACGTGACCCTATTCATTCACCAGGAAGTTAGGAAGTGCAAATTGACCATGTGCCAGGTGAGATGGCAATATCTGAAAGCAGCACATATTTGACAGGCAATCCTGGCAAGTGCCATAGCTCTACATGACATTGTTCTTATATTCTCATTTCAGTATGGACTAGTGCAGTGATGGCGAACCTATGACACGCACTAAATATTTAGTTTTTGGTTTATTAAATACAATTATATATAACAATTATACATTTATGTTAATTTATGTTATTTAAACTATAAATATCGCGAAATAATGTTTTTTCCTCAAAGTGACACACTACCCGAGTTATGCTCAGTTTTTTGGCGAAGTTTGACACACCAAGCTCAAAAGGTTGCCCATCACTGGACTAGTGAATCCTGGCCACATTTTTACACAGATCTAAGTCAGCACCTGAAAAAGAGGGGAGGGGAAGGGAGGGGAGGGGAGGAGAGGGAAGGGGAGGGGAGGGGAGGGGAGGGGAGGGGAGGGAGGGAGAGGGAGAGGGAGAGAGGGAGAGAGAGAGAGAGAGAAAGAAAGAGAGAGAAGAAGAAGAAGAGTAGGAGGAGGAGAGGAGAAGGAGGAGGAGGAGGAGGAGGAGGAGGAGGAGGAAGGAGGGAGGAGGAGAAAAGGGAGAAGAGCAGAGGAGGGTATTGGAGGAGAGTGGAAGAAAGATAAGCATATACAAGCCAAATAGAATTCCCTCTGGAAACTGCTACTCTCTTGGGGTAGGTGTAAATTATCACTAGATACACAACAATAAAGAAGTAGCTACTGAGTGTAGCCCCTGTGACCAAAGGTGAACACCCCTGAGAACCCAGATACCAGGAGCAACAGCAAAAGTCAAAGCAGTGAAAACCAAAAGCCTCTCTCAGTAGCTTGCTCTTGCTCTTGAACTGAAAGACAATTTGCTTTAGCTGTCAACAACATCATGCTTTGTGCCTTATAACTCATTCTTAATCCACCCCTCAAGGATGATTATTTCAATGTTAGCTATGCACCCAAACATCTGAACAGGTCTGCGTTGGCCCAGCAAAACTCAGCAACATCGTATTGACCCTAAAGGTTGCATAAGAAATAAAAAGAAGCTTAGTTTACTGTGCAGTGTGCTCATTCGGTCACGGTTGTTTTGCTCTGTGTTGTTGCTTTTATCATTGTTAATACATGTGGCAAAACCAACCCTCAAAATTAAGTTAAATCTCTTTGCTCAGCCATTCTATTGAGCCATGAGGCAGGGAAGTCTTATGCTGTTTTATGGAAATTCTGATTTTCAAAGTAATAAACAAATCTCAAAGGAACCAAAAAGGAACTATTGGACCCATGCCACACATTCTGTGTGGGCTCAAGAAACTGTATTTGATGATGGCAAATTTCCTTTTCAAAAACACCCTCAAACAAAGCTTAAGTTCCAAAAATGTTCTCTGGGCCAGACTTGTAGTTAATTTTCCTTGGAGGGCCTAATGTAAGATGAAGAATAAATGGAACTAAGATAGACTTGGTACCCAAATGAGGGAATAAGGGAGTTCAAACAAATGTGGACTGTGACTAGATTTACTAGGAAGCCTTTGAGTCCATAATTCAAATAATGTAAATGATATAAATATAAATAATAGTCAATTTAGTGGTGGGAAAAGGTCAGTAGTGCCACATAATTAAATATATTTTAAGATTAATTTATTTTTTTAAATGCATGAATAAAAATGTCATGAATAACATAGAATGATATGTAAATCTCTTTGTTTCCTCACTTACCTGTGAATCCTAAGTTCTTCTTCTAAATGTAAAGTTAATATTCTGTAATGTATCCTTCAGAAAAACTGTAATGCCTTTATTAGTGCATATATGTATGTATATTTTTCATGTACCCAGATGTCACCTACTTTATATGGTCTTTGCCATTTTAATTACTCAGACAGTTATCTTAGCATCATACAGACATACCCTGGGTGAACTTCTCTTTCCTGTTGTAACTTCAAAATATCAGTCACTGTTCCCTCTGAATTCATTGAGAGGCTGTTCATGTAGACGCCCAAGCATTTTATACAGTACTTTACTCTGGAGGATAAAAAACACCCCAAAACCTCTTGCAATGAAATATTTCAGGATTAAATATTAGCTATGAATGAATGGGGCTATCATCTACACCTGAAATAAATTACTAAAGCACTAAATAAATGTTTTGAACAATAAACTTGACTTTGGATTGGCCCTAAGGTCTGTCAGATGACCAACTCTTACAGAGCAGAAGCACATGTATGCTATTCAGAGCTGCCTTGGATGCCTGAATTGAAAGCTTGGAAGCCAGAAGATACCTCCTCACCCAATTTTCCTGAACTCCGACAAAATTAGGAAAAGTAATATTGTGAAAAGAACACCTGTGCCACAGTCACCCCAGCAGACACCACAGTCTCAGCATGATAACTGTTGCATCCACCTAGGTGCACAGGGACATGATAGGGAGCTTAGTAAGTTTAACCCAGCTGATTACCAATAAATATATTTATTGCCGAGGAAGATATGAGAACGCATACAGTCAGAAAGGAATGATTATAAGAATGACTTAAATAAATGAGAAATAGCAATTTATTGAGTACCTGCTTGTCAGATACTACTCGGCTCCTTGATTCAATTTCTCACGTAATAAATGTCCCTGGGAAGTACTCTTCCCTCCAAGATGATAGCTAGGTATACAGATAGGTAGGTAGGTAGCAAGGTAGGTGGGTAGGTAGTTAGATAAATCACTATTGCACAGAAAATAAAGTAAGTCATTCATCCAACACACATAATCAGCAAATCAAATATGCCTCTGATTACAAAGACAGTTCTTTTCCCACTGTGCCACAAACCCTCTTCAAAAATTACCTATTCGCTAAAATATGTTCCAGGTCCAGATGGTTTTACAGCTGAAATCTATCTAACTTTCAGTGAACAGATAATCCTTATGTTATTCAAAAAATTTCTGACCATAGCAAAAGATGGAAAGCTTCCCAATTCAATTTACTAAGCTAGCATAACCTTACTTCCCAGACCTGATGAAGATAGAATAAAAAGAACTATAAAAATTATCACTCATGAATATTAAAGCAATACAGTAATTAAATTATATGTGCAAATCATCAAATTGAATCCAGGTGCATCCCATGATCAAGCAGAGTATATTGCAGGAATGCAGGGATAGTTCAACATTAGAAAATGTTGTAACATAACTCTTCAAATTGATAGGATAAATAAAAAACATAATATAAATACATTATGAATCACCTCTTAAAAATAGATGCTATTTCTAGAAATAAAAAATAGAATAGAAATGCAAAGACTATATACTTAACAACAATAGCAGACATCATATTAAAAAGAAAACCAGTGATCACAACTTAAGGTTGTTTCTAAGATAATAAAACAGTAAAATAAGTAGTATTAACAATGAAAAGAAAAATACAACAGTCTTATATGCATATGATATGATTTCATACCTGGTAACCAAAAGACTGAAAAAATTAATAACATTAAGAAGAGATTTGATCATGTGAATGGATACAAAATGAATAAATCAAAGGACATACTGTGTCTTAGTATCACAAAATATATTGCATAATAAAGTTACTTCCTTTCATGTTAATATACAAATTTAATAAATTCCAATCAGAAGTAGATTAGTATATTTTTCTCAAAACTGGACAAAACAATTTTAGGTTTCATTTTGGAAAATAAATGTATGATTTATTTCAAGAAAATTATGAAAAATAAGAATAATGAGACTAGGAAATGTTTCTAGACCAGAAACTGAAACTCTCTAGAATGTAAGATTCTAGAGCTAAGGCGATCTGTCTCCATTGCTTCCCTGGACCCACCCAATGTCTAGTGCACAGTGGACACTCGACAATTATCACTCTAATATATAAATTAAGTAAGCCAATGTGATCACAGGAACAAACTCTAGCCCCCAAAAATGAGCAGGTAAATCAATGAGAGGGAAGAAAGAGTCAAGGAGCTAAGTGTGAATTGTATTACATGATAAAGTGGCTTTTCAATTTGGTGAGGGAAAATCTCAGTGATTTATCAGTGGCTTTAAGAATAGAGACTCTCCTCCTAGAAAAATAGAATTGAATCTCTACATCACCTATACAAAAAAAAAAAAAATAAATGCTCTATAAATTAAGGATTTTAAATTTAAACATTTTAGACATGCATTTACCAACAACTTTACCTTTATTAGATATCCCTGACTCTCACCTGCCTGGACCTCCCAGGCTCTGACTTTCACAGGCCCAGAGGGACCTTCTAGTCCAGTTAGTGTTTGGCTCCATTCACATCTATTCACAACCCAGCACCTGCTATTTCTGGTATATGTGACTGTTCTCCAGATCTCCACTCCGATGGGGTGGAATGTCCTTAGAAGGAATTTGCTTTCCAGACGGGTCTTCATGGCTGTATGATTTGTGTCCTAATTTGGTAAGTAGAATTTGACAGAATAATCAATGGAAACAAATCAGTGAGGTTGTAATACTAAGCTTACATTTTATAATTGTTTTCTGAACTCATATGTGGCAGGAAAATGATTATTAGAGGAGGCAAAGCAATACATTTATGAGATACTGCACACAATGCTGTTTGGTAAGCTTAAACACAGGGAGTTAGTTGATTAATCATGAAGAAGGAAGAAAAAATAGGGGTAAGTAGCATTGTCACCCAATGCTGAAAACAAAAAATCAAAACATCAATGTCAAATATCCTGGTTGCCTCACAGAAATATTCTGGCGATTTAAGATACAACAACTGAGCACCATCCCTGCCTCCTTCCTTGTATTCTCTGGGACTAGGAAGTATGAAACTGATCTAGAGTCTGCAAGACTAGTTTTCTGTGTTTTTGTGTGTGTATATATATATATATATATATATACATATATATATATATATATATATGTGTGTGTGTGTGTGTGTGTGTGTGTGTGTGTGTGTGTGTGTGTGTTTAAATTCATTTTTTGCTTCCTGGAACAAAGGAACCCGCAAAGCTGTGAGAAATATCTTAATCATAAGCGGATATTTACAACTCTCCACTCCCTGTCCCTACAATGAAATGGCTTACATTCTAAGAACCTCATGTAAACAGAATGAGGAAATTAGATATCAAAGTGACTTAATCAGACCACAGGCTAAGCTCACCTTTCCTGAGAGGCAACCTAATACGGTCGATGGAGTGTGGACTAGGATGTCACTGAGTCCTGAGTTCACATACTTGCTTCACCCAGAAGGGAACGCCTTGAACTACCCTTCTTGAATGCCTTCTCCTCTCTAAAACAGGCATACCAAAGGACCACCTCCCTGGTAAGGCAAGTGCCTAGGATAAGACTGCTCATTCCTGCTCCCACCACATCCTTTCCCAACCAAATTTTTGAAGGGGGAAAACAAGGACATTTTCAACAATTCCATCTCTAATAGATAAAAAATGCACATCCAATTTGCTATTAGATAAGGCTCATTCAAAATAAATGTCCAAGACATTTTAAAGCAACAATTTCATCAAAAGACATGTATTCCAACAACAGCATATTGCTTTTATTCTACATAGGCTTTCTGCAAATTCAAACATTTGTTTTAGTGTGGGACAAGATTTTTGGCATCACTCTAGGAAAATGTTGGGTTCTTAGTTTGCATAACTGTTGCGCCTGTAATGAGCAGACACAAAGCTTTGGCTCATTCTGCTGCCCTCCTCTCATTCAGAGCACCCATCTGCAGCCTGCAGGAGGCTCTGCAAGGCCCTACCCACACCGAGAGCTGCGCTGCACACTGCAGAAGAATCCATGGCAAAGTTGTCTGATTTCAGCTTCCTAAGAATTAATGAGTGTTCAACATCATCATCACGAAAAACAGATTCACCATTTGTTACTGTAGCTCTTCCCAGGTGAAATTAGCATAGAAATTCTGGTGAGCCACCCAGAGGTCAGCAGAAATGACTTCTTCCTGGGATATTAGTTTTCGTTTTAAAAACCAGCATCCTCACCCTAGCTGGTTTGGCTCAGTGGATAGAGCATCAGCCTACGGACTGAAGGGTCCCAGGTTCAATTCTGGTCAAGGGCACATGCCCAGGTTGTGGGCTCAATGCCTAGGAGGCAGCCGATCAATGATTCTCTCTCATTATTGACCTTTCTTCTTTCTTTCTTTCTTTCTTTCTTTCTTTCTTTCTTTCTTTCTTTCTTTCTCTCTCTCCTTTCTTCCTTCTTCCTTCCTTCCTTCCTTCCTCTCCTTCCTTCCTCCTTCTCTCTCTCTCTCTCTCCATCCTGCTCTGAAATAAAAAAAAATATATTTAAAAATTAAAATTAGAAACAAGCATCCACTTTGTTCAGATACAGAAATGTTGTTTTTTTAGATGAAACTGTCTATATAGTGAAGCCCTGGTGTGAGAGGATGTCACACAGCCTTTTACTTAGCAAAGGGTTAAATGGCTTTTTTGTTGTTGTTAGTAGTAAGAGAAAGGAAGAGTTACTGGGAATAGTCATATGTCACAGTCATTATTGCATTCTATAATAATACCCAGGGAATAATAACAGCATTCCGAATAGCTTATCCTATATAATAAAAGCCCAGTGACCATAACGGCAGAAAAACCAGAACGACCGCTCGAACAGTCACTATGAGGTGCACTGACCACCTCTCAGTCCCTTTCCCCAGCCAGCAGAATCCCATCGCCTGATGGCAAACAGGGACCCAGATGGGTGGGGGGGATGTGGGCGGTGCCAGGCCAAGGCCCCCGCCTCCCATCAGTTGCACCACACACAGAGGGTGATGCGGCGGATGTGGCGCCAGTGAGCAGATTGAATGACCGACCTCTCAGTCACTCTCCCTGGCCATCAGGCTTCCATCGCCCAATTGCTAAAAGGGAACTAAAGTGGATGGCAGCGGGCAGAACAGCTGACCTTTTAGTCCCTCCCCATGACCGGCAGGCTCCGATTGCCCGATGGTGAATGGAGAACCAGGTTAGGTGGCCACGGGGGGCGGGGCTGGCTGCTGGCAGCCGGAGAAGATGGCCCTGATCTCAGACTAGGCCTAGGGATCAAACCCATGCACGAATTTCGTGCACCAGGCCTCTAGTCTTTATATATGAAAGGCTAAGTGTCCAGCCAACTGCCGACCAGTAGCTATGATGTGCACTGACCACCAGGGGACAGACGCTCAACACAGGAGCTGCCATGATGAGCACTGGCCATTTAAAAATAAACAGCACCACGGACGTGGTGCCGACAAACCAACACTTGGCTTCCCCCAAATGGGACACAGGTGCCAGCACCACCCCAGAGTAACACCCCACCAAATCACAGCCAACACTGCCAAGACCCCATGGTGCAAAATGCAGCCCACAGCCCAGCCCAGTCTGGAAACAGTTGCTGTGGGTGCTGGGTTATGATGTCATAGAGCAATGCCCGGCTTCCTTTCCCTAGTGACTAGCTTCCTTGGAGTTTCTTTAGCCCAGAAACTCCACTTGCTTTATAGCCAGGTGCAAACATTTTACAGTTTAACCAAATGTTTGTGAAACATTTTCACATGCCTCAACTCATTTGATCCTCACAGAAGTCTTAGGAGACTCAGTAGAATCATATTTTCTTTTCATTAGCTGGAAAACAGATTTAGAAAGTTTAGAACAGTGGTCCTCAACCTTTCTAATGCCACGACAATTTAATACAGTTCCTCATGTTGTGGTGACCCCCAACCATAAAATTATTTTTGTTGCTACTTCATAACTGTAATTTTGCTACTGTTATGAATCATAATGTAAATATCTGTGTTTTAGGCGACCCTGCTAGCGGTTCTCAACCTGTGGGTGACCCACAGGTTGAGAACTGCTGCTGTAGAGCCTAAGACCATTGGAAAAGACAGATATTTACATTACAATTCATTAACAGTAGCAAAATTACAGTTATGAAGTAGCAACGAAAATAATTTTATGGTTGGGGGTCACCACAACATGAGGAACTGTATTAAATGGTCATGGCATTAGAAAGGTTGAGAACCACTGGTTTAGAAACTTGACCCAACTGAAAAGAAGTAAGAAATGGTGGAACTTGAAAATGACTTCAGGTTTTCTCACTGCGCAGAATATAGTCAAACACTGCTGTAGTTAAATATTTTACCCTTTGTTCTCCCTGCATGATCTACAATGATCTGCTTCATGTTGATATTTACTGCTGTGTTGCTGACAATTACCTGAAAGAGAAGTTGGGGTGTTTCACTGGGCTGGAAAAAGTTTAGCTATATCAGAAAGTATGTCTAATTAAGCAAGCTTATTCTATATCTATAAAAGGCTAAGTTGACTCACACACGTATGAAACATATAAAGCTCTCACTGGCACAAATTGCACATGTGTTTCCATCTGTCATTGTCGATCATGAATTTGGTTGACACTTCTATCAAAGAGAAAGGGCAAATAGCGATATTAAAGTATTTCTTTTAATTAATATCCTTTCAATGTGCATGAATCCGTGCACCGGGACACTAGTTTTCACATATATCACCTCATTAATTTTAATTCATTCCCCCAGTACATATTCATTGTACAGACTCCGTGTTTTAAGCACCAAGGTAGGTGCTGGGGATAAAGGAATAAAATAAAGCTCCTGCCTTCAAGGGAGTAATAGATGAGTAAATAGGCCTTTTCAATACAGTGTGGCAGGTTCTATAACAACAGGCAAAACAAGGTACTAAAGGACACCCAGATGGACACCTAAACCAGATTTGGGAGGGAAAGGGGCTTTTTCTTTTCTATTCAATCCTCAATGATGCAGTAAATGAAGAAGTCAACTCTTCTTGAAGATAACTTTTAAGCTACACAAGAAAGAGTGAGAAGAAGCATTATATATATAATATAATAAAAGAGTAATATACAAATTGACTGCACCTCTGCTACACCAACATGCCACGCCCACCAGCCAATCAGGAACGAGTATGCAAATTAACCCAACCAAGATGGCTGCAGCCACGGAGCGAGCAAGAGGCTTGGGTACTTAAGACTACAAAGTTTCAATTATGGAAGATAAATAAATCCCAACAAAAATGGTGGCAGCCACGGAGCTGGAGAGAGCAGGAGGCTTGGGTTGGCCCCGGCGATGGAGGAGCCAAGTTCCAGCAGCTCTGGCCTGCCTTGGCCTCTACTACAAAGTTTCAATTATAAAACATAAATAAATCCCAACAAAAATGGCTGCAGCCACGGAGCAAGCAGGAGGCTTGGCTCCGCTCAAGGCTACAAAGTTTCAATTATAGAAGATAAACAAATCCCAGATACCAGGGCCTCCACTCGGGTCGCCAGGGGTCGTGGCTGGCCTGCAAACCACCACAGGACCCTCCCTCGTCCAGGCTGCGCCAAGCCCCAAGGGAACCCCCACCCTGATCCGGGACACCCTTCAGGGCAAACCAGCTGGCCCCCACCCGTGCACCAGGCCTCTATTTAATCTAACAAAAGAGTAATAAGCAAATTGACTATCTCTCCAACACACAAGATGGCTGCCCCCATGTGGTCAAAGATGGCTGCCCCCATGTGGACACAAGATGGCTGCTACAAGATGGCCAGCAGGGGGGGCAGTTGTGAGGGACCAGGCTTGCAAGGGAGGGCAGTTGGGGACGATCAAGCCTGCAGGGGAGGGCAGTTAGGGGTGACCAGGCCGGCAGAGGAGGGAAGTTGGGGGCGACCGGGCCTGCAGGGAAGGGCAGTTGGGGGGGGGGCCAGGCCTGCAGGGAAGGGCAGTTGGGGGGACCAGGCCTGCAGGGGAGGGCAGTTAGGGGCAAACAGGCTGGCAGGGGAGCAGTTTGGCATCAATCAGGCTGGCAGGGGAGAGGTTAGGGGGTGATCAGGCACGCAGGCAGAAGTGGTTAGGGGCAATCAGGAAGGCAGGCAGGTGAGCAGTTGGGAGCCAGCAGTCCTGGATTGTGAGAGGAATGTCCGACTGCCCATTTAGGCCCGATCCTACCTATTCTATTTTCAAGAATAGAGCAGCACACCAGATCAATATGATGAGTTTATAGCTGACCAGCTTTCTGAGTATTCACCATGGGCAAGGTATTATGTTAAACACTATATATGGACTATCTCATGCATTTTTTCCAAACAAATCTATGAGGTAAGCTCTATTGTTCCTATTTATATACAAGGAAACCAAGATATATTTTATGACTTGCCCCACCAACATCACACAGCCAGAAATAGTGAGGCTGAGAGTCAAACTGTGCTTGGATCCATTAAAAGCTGTGTTCAAACACTGCTTCCAAATATCTATTTAGCCTGAGTAAGCTTTGCTTTTGGAGACTCCATCAAAAACTTTCATTCTATTCCATTTACTTTTCTTTAACTTTACATCATCTAATTCCAAAAGAATCAATGGCATCACTTTAAAAGACAAGCTATGTAATACACACACAAAGTCACACACAAATAAAATGAATAATTTTTTTCATTGTTGTCAAGGACAGCGGAGAAAATGCCCTCGACCCAGAGGTAGAAACTGGGATTTCTGAGGCTTATACCCAGGCTTCATCCATTCCTGCCTTGCCCCTCTCCCCCCCTTCCCCAGGCATGGAGAGGGCATGGGATGAGGAAGCAGCTTGGTGGAATATCTCCATATCCCATATACATGCTCACACAGTCCTCTCTCTGCAGCCCTTGCTACTCATTTTATGATAAAAACATTGTTTTTATAGCAAATTTGATATAATCAGCCATAACATTCTTGATATTGGGGTGGAAGAAACTGGGTACTGAATTATTTTTCTGTCACTTACTCATTGCATGTCCATGGTACTTGACAAAACCTCTCTGAACCCTGACCTTGTCCTCAAAGTGGGGCTAAAGGGCGTTAGATGAGAACATCCTGGCACATAGCAAGTACTGGGTAAGATAAAAACTAGAATTCCCAGGCTTACAATACTAAACCTTTAGTGAAAAGTAACAATCAAGGCATTTTTCAACTATACATTTTAAAAACTAATAGCTTCATGCCTTCTTGTAGTATTCTTATTTATGCTGGTTATTTTTTTAATGGGAAAATTTAAGATCTTTTCTTAACTTCATTCTTTGAATTGAATCAAAGTCCATGTCTATTCACAAAGGATTCTCAGTATGGGATGTAAATCTCAAAATCTCAAATCAGACTCCTAGAATTCAGCGCTAAATGAGTTACGGGCACAGAAAAGTTCAAAAACCTGGTTATGTAACGAAGGAACAGCTACTCCTTCCCGCTTGCCTCATTCAGGGGATGAATCGCTCCTTCGCTTCCTCTTCATCCCCCACACCCTACACAGATTTCCTGAAAGACCTTCTGGTGAAGTTCTCGTCCCCTTGGCAAGGCAACATGTCTGCTGAGCCAGTCAGCTGTCTCATTGAGATTCACTGCCAGGTGGACAGCTTTGATGGCAAGGAGGTGGCGTTCCGCCCAGTTAAGCAGCTTTCAAGCCTCAAGCCATAAAGATGAGCTCCTGGCCGTCCTTCCTCCAGGAGGATGCTGCAGACATATTGCCTGCCCTGGGAAGTGGGGCTTTCCTGGGGCGCAAATGATTGAGCTGTGCAGAGCACCTTACTTACTGCTCGCTCCTCGGAGCGCTTGGGACACGGACTCTGTCCAGCGTCTGTGTCAGCTCTTCTCTGTGCGAGGGGCTGCTCGGGTAATTAGCTTAAGTTTGAAACAAGCAGTAAGTTGCAGAGGGACACGTGGTTTTCTGAGTCAGGGCTGATCTTTCTATTCGCCAGAAATAAAAGGTCCTGGGCTATAAGAAATGTAGGAAATAAGAGACTCTGTCTTTCTAAATGAAGCCTCCTCTGCTCAAGAGATCTGGACTCATTTTTAAGCTAAAGAAACCACACAGCTGTTACCCAAGAGTCGCGATTCTGTGCTTTTTTAGCCTATTTTATAGATGTGAACACGGAGAACAATAGATGGTCCAAGACTAAAAAAACAAACAAAACAAAAAACAGGACAGTTAAAACTAAAATTGAATCTTTTAAGTGTTTTTTTTAAAAATTATTATCTTATATGTAATGTATAGTCATTAAAAATACAGATAAGAGCCCTTGTATTTTTCCATGCGAGGACTTGTTCGCAATGGGCTCGGCTGCCTTCTCACCATCTAACTGCCTTTCTCGACAGAGAGGAGGGCCTGCTTCTCACCTTCTGTCAGTGAGGGCCCCCAGGTCTTGCTGTGCTTATGCAGGACTTTGGTGAGTGAGGGGCACCAATCTGTGGCATCTGCAGGGAAAGCCTGAGAGGCACAGACGAGCCATCCAGCTGTTCCGTTAGTGAAGCAAAAAGAGTTGTCGCCACACTGGGGTGGGCTGCAGGGCCAGAGTGTGTCAGACTGAAATATGCATGGATATTTACTGTGGGACACTCCGGGGATTAAGCCAAACTGGAGACATTTGAAATCCTGCCCAAGAGGACAACCTGGGAAAGGCATGGGACCCTGAGAGAGGCTGTTTCTGCAGAGGACCAAGGGCAAAGCCAGGGCGAGGCAGCTGGAGGAGGATGGGCTGGCCACGCCATAGGTGTACAGTCCAGTGAGGGCTCTGGAAAGAAACAAAATACACAGGTGCCCGACAACGAATGAGTCCGCCTCCCCCAGACATGGGGAGGCCATCTTACAAAAGCACCAGTGGAGTAAAAATGCTTCTGTCCTTCTTTTCCAGCCCGTCTGTCCTCTGTACCTTTTAAGCTCCCCGCGGGGTCAGCAAGATAGAGCAGACAGGGTAGAAGTCAAAAGTGAGGAAAGAGGAAAGAAAGGCGACACACCTCCCCATGTTGGTTGTCGGCAGCTCAGCTGTAGCTGTTTCTAGCGGTCAAGCTGAGTGAGGGATGGAGAATTCTTACGTTGAAGTTTGGAGTGTTGATTCATGTAGTCGATGGGCCCTTCTTGTGTTTGAGCAAACACTGTCTTGCAACCTAAAGTCACTGTAAGATTTTGTCCTAATCACGGCCCAAAATATCACGACACCCCAGGGGCCAGGAAAGAACTTGAATAAATATGAAGAAGACAGTTAGAGACACAAAAGATAGTTATACAGTCTCTGTCACAAACTACTCCACTCGGCAGCAGCAGCAAAACAGCAGCTGCTGACAAGAAGTAAACGCACGGGCGTGGCCGTGCTCCCACCCACCGATATTTACATCGCAGGCAGCGGGCTAATTGGGTCCATGAGCTCTAGTTTGCCAACTCCTGTTATGCATCATCATTTTTAATGGCCACATTGGGTTCTGTTCTGCAGTTTTAACCAAATCTTACTTAAGCATTCAACTGTAGTTGGACATTGAGGTTGTTTCTCAATTCTACTATTAAAGATGATGCCTGGATGCACATCTTTGTCCATAAACTTTATGCCCATCTTAATTACTTCTATCGTCTGCTCCTAAAGTGCAATTCTGGGGTCAGGCTTCGTTGTAAAGGCCTGTGAGCCGTACTGCCAAATTGCTCTCAAGAAAGGCTTGCCCGGTTTTCACACTCACCAGTGTGGTCTGAGAACACCTGTTTCCCTACCACAGAGACGGCCATTGGGCAACGTTTTGCACACTCACGTCACAAGTTCCAAAGTGAGGAAACGGCAGCGGGGATGTGATGTGCCTAAAGTGGTTTGTGAGCTGTGGTCTTTGGTCCAAAAGACAGTGGGGCCCGCCTCTCTCTGTCGCAGGACGCTGCTGAAGACGGATTATTGCTCACCTCTGAATTCTCTGGCTACTGTGTGGCCTCATAGTTCCCTGATTTTGTTTCCATGGGTTGCCACCGTCACAAGCAGAGCGAACCAGTGAGCCAAACCGAGAGTGGGCACGCACGGTAAATGCTACCCCTACTCTAACCTTGTCGCACAGTGTGACCCTGGGCAAGGCCCTCGGCCTCAGCTGTGTAAAGGCTTCTCTGCAGAAAAATGTGGCAGTGCCCTCCAGGAAGGAAGCCGAGACTAAAAGATCACATTCCTCCCTACAAATGTCAGTGCCGGTGAGAGCGTTTCCTGACCCATAGCTGGGAAGGAGGGCACAAACACTTCCTTTAGGGATCAATAGCTACTGCCCTATTTGGAAGCGTCAAAACAATGGAATCCATTATGTAGAGTCAACACAGTTTTGCAATCTGGCCTTGAACTCAGAAAACCTGCCCACACCTTGCCAGCCACTATATATCATGGTCCATGGTTCTCACCCCCTTAGGCCCTAGGAAAACACTCAGTGGGGCAAATGGAGACGCTGCCCAGGCATTCACGCTCTGTACACTGAATTATCCAAACCATCTTCCCTCATGCCCCTTGCTGCTTCCTGCTCTCTTTGTTCTCTAATGGCCATTGGCTCCTAGCCCAGCTTCTCAAGGGCCACTTTGGACCCTCTTGTTCTAATATCATGTCAACACAGCTTTACGGCTTAACTCCGCTTTCCTAAATGTGATAGTCTCACTCCTGTAACTGTTCAGGAAGGGCACTGGGGTGAGGTCATCTTCACATCCCCACAAAGGTGCCGTCGTCGTGTGCGTGCTCAGAATCACCTCCAAACAGGAAACCACATTCTGGGGCTGTCACCTTGAAAAGCTTTCTTAGAAATTTTTATGTCTGGGACAAATTCAAGCCAGTTAACTAATCTACAGCTGCCCCATACAGTTATCTCTCTATTACCATGGGGTGTCTTCATAGCCACATCTCTAATTCACATCCAAATTCTTTCTGACATGGACTATTTCAATATCTTCTTACCTGAATTGATTTCACCCAACTTCTCCATGTCCCAACCATTCACATTTATATGAGTATATACACACACATAGATGTATATACTCACAGATATACACAAATTTACACACTTATATATTTGGTATAATACATTTATCTCCCTAAAGCATGTGCTAGATATTATCTCATTCCCTTCCTCTAAAAATCTCAGTGGCTCCCCAGCACATACACTTACAAAGCACATTCCATCTCCTGGAGCATAAGCATAATGTTCAAAACCTTTCAAACACATAGCCCCCAAAATATGACCCCAACACTCAAACAAGCGCACGCACACACACACACGCGCACACACACACACAGCAAAAATATGAATTCATAAATGGTCAATAAGCATATAAAAACTTATTCAGCATCATTAGTCCTCAGGAAAATGCAACTTAAAACCACAAGATACAACCACACGGCTAAGAGAATGGCTAAAATGAAAAAGGCTGACAATAATGTGACCTCAGGCTGCTGCTCTATCTGTTACTCAATACTTCATAAATTCTAAGCTCCAACCAAACCAGACCACTCGCACTTCTTTGAAGAGCCCTCCCCCACTGGCTTCTCTACCTGGCTCTTGTCCACCTGAAATTCCCGGCTGGTAAGTATAAGAGCCTCACCATCCTGGTGGTGTCCACATCCTAACCCCCAGAACCAGGGAATGCATTACAGTACGTGACAAAGGGGAACCGAGGTAGCAGATAGCATTAAGGTTGCTAACCAGCTGACCTTAAAACAAGGAACTTGTGCTAGATTATCCAGGCGGACTCAGTGCAACCACAGGGCCAGAGAGAGCAGGAGAGGAGGCCCGGTGATGCCGCGCGGTGAGGACTCCATCCACTGCTGCTGTGTTGAATGGAGGAGGAAGCAGCCCACAGGTCAAGCCAGGGGCAGCCTCTAGAAGCTGAAAAGGGCGAGGAAAGTGCTTCTCCCCCAGAGAGCCCAGGAAGAAATGCAGTCCTGCTGACACCTTGGTAGCCTGTGAGTCTCTGTGGAACTACTGACATTCATAACTGTTAGCAACTGTATTTCTGTGCTTCCTAAGTTTGTGGTCATTCATTACAGCAGCAGCACAAAATGAATACAGCCCTCCTCATAAGTTGCCGCTGATAGAAACACTTTGAAGGAAGGTTAATCCAACCAGAATCAACCCCTCCATTCTCTGGGTCTCCACGGTGATTATTTCTTTCTCTCTCATGGCACTTAACTTATTTGCCATTGAGTCCTTTTCCCTCCCATTTAATCAATCACTTTATATTGTCCATTTTTTTCTATATATATGTATATATAGTGTGTGTGTGTGTGTGTGTGTGTGTGTGTGTTAATCCTCACCCAAGGATATTTTTTCCCATTGATTTTCAGAGAGAGTGGAAGAGAGGGGGAAAGACAGAGAGAAAGAAACAACTGGTTGGCTGCTTCCTGAACACAGGATCGAGCCTGCAACCAAGGTACATGCCCTTGATCAGAATCAAACCCGGGACCCTTCAGTCTGCCGGCTGATGCTCTATTTACTAGACATATTGATGGTACTTGCTCTCCCATAATCCTTCTGTCAAACCATTCATGCTCTGCACCCTCTGATTACTTCCATCATCAGCTAGAGATGAGTGGACGAGGGGAGGACATCTCTCCAAAGGACAGCCAATCCATCGGCTGGGCTGGGGCTGGGGCTGGCCTGGTAGGAAAGGATGACTTGAACTAATGTGCCAGTCGGCATCTATTGGAGAGGGTCATCAGAGCAGGCAGGTCGTGCAGAATTAGGGCTAGGATAGCCATACTGCATAATGAGGCTGAGTTAAGGAGGGAACTGGCCAGAGAAGAGAGAAGAATGAAGTAGAAATGAAGCAGGAACACCATGAGATGGAGGAAGAGGAAAAGGGATAGAGAGAAAAAATGTAAGTCTTCCCAGTTTCATGAGGAATAACGTTCTCTCCATTCTCTCTCTCTCTCTCTCTCTCTCTCTCTCTCTCTCTCTCTCTCTCTCTCTCTCTCTCTCTCTCCATGGTGATTATTTCACACTATGAAGCAGGTCAAGTAGTTCCTGCCTTCTCTCAGCAGCCCCTCCCATTCTGTCATAGGGGCCAAACATGGCCCCTCCAGCTCCAACTTTTTATCATAATAATCTCTTGCCTGAGCTTTTCCAAGATTCTTCCAACTCATCTTTATGGCCTTGTGTTTTTCCAATTAATTTATAGCCCTTCTCCACACTTCCACCAGTCTGTTTTTCTAAAATATAAATCAGAATATCACACTTTTCTGTCTAAAACCTTCTTGTGGCTGCCAACTGTCTTCAGTCCAGTCTCCTTGGCGGGCCCTAATGGGCCACATTGCTATCTGGCCTCGACCTTGCCTGTCTACTTGTTTATGCTGCTCATCCTTCTCCTTCCATTCTCTACAGCCTTCACCCCCAAAACATACTGCTACCACATTCTAGATTTTAACCAAGAATACTGAATCCAGGCTGTGTATCAAAATTGCCTATGGAGTATTTTTTAGATATATAATGTTCAGGAGGGAAGAAGTATATGGAAACGCTCTGTACTATCTCAAAGTTTTTGTAAAATTAAAATTGTTCTTTAAAATAAAGTGTAGGCCTTGGTTGGGTATCTCTTCTGGTTAGAGCATGGTCCTGACATGCCAAGGTTGCAGGCTCGATCTCTGATCAGAGCATATACAAGAAGCAATGAATGTATACATAATTAGAACAACAAATCTCTGTCTGTCTCCCTGTGTGTGTCTCTCTCTCTAAAAAAATCAATAAATAAAAAAATTTTAAGCAATAAAGTGTATTAAATGTGGCCAGGTAAGCCTGCTGCATATCCAGAGATAATACCATTGCTTGGTCCATACTGACCACCGACCATTCCATGCCACAGAGCACGTCCACATTTCTACTTTGCCACTTGGATTATTTCTGGAGAGCAATTATTCAGTCCTCAAGGTCTAGTTCAGATGTACTCCATGGAGAAGCCTCCTCAACTTTCCATATGGAACAGATCATTCTTCCACACTATTCCCATATTTCTTTGGACATAACTTTACCATGACATTCATCACAGAATCTGTTCCTTCTGCTAGAATATATATATATATATATATATATATATATATATATATATATATATATATATATATATGTATATATATATGTGTGTGTGTATATATATATGTATATATATATATATATGTATATATATATATATATATGTGTGTGTGTGTGTATATATATACCCTGCGCTGTCCTCATGTTTGCATCCTCCACCAACCAAGTTTAATTCCAGGCATGTTGTGGACCTTTTAATGTTCAATAGAGGAACATACTTGATTTAGTTTATGATTAAACATGTGCTTGAATGTCTAATAGCTAATATTTATTAAGCATTCACTCTGTATTGTCCACATTCTGAGAGCTATCTAGGTACTCTCTAGGTCAACCTTACAAGATGAAGTAGGCAGTTTTGTCATTTTGCCCAAGACTTAAGTAACCTGTTTGCCACAGAGAGGGTTTCAAACCAGAGTTTCCTGGACCAAGTGGCCACTATGTCCGCAGCCTCTCGTATACTACAGGTGCACTAAAGCTGCACAGTCTCCAGAAGGAGGCTGTCTTCATTCACCTCTGAGTATTTTGCCAATTATAAATGTATATAGTATTCAAAACCTCCACCCGTTGTCATGTCTGCATGAAAGGTTGGTTTCCTCAAAGAATGAAATAAAGAACACACGACAATATGCCCTAGGTACAGAATGGCTCCGGAAACCAGACAACTTAAGCTCAAATCCTAGTTCTATTATTTACTGTGTAACAGTGAGCAGATCATTTAACCTCCCTTTGTCTCAGTTCTGCTTCCTAAAGCAGGGATGCCAATAGCACCTACTCTCTATAGTATAAATGTTTCCCCCCAAATTCATATGTTGGAGTTCAAAGACCCTAAGAGGCATTTGGGAGGTGGTTAGGTCATGAGAGTGGAACCCTCATGAATGGGAGTAGTACTGTTATAAAAAAAACTACAGGCCCAGTGCATGAAATTCGTGCACTGGGGAATGGGGGGGTCTCCTCACAGTCTGGGACCCCTTGGGGGATGTAGCAGTGCACCAAGTGGCAGGTGGCCAGGGAGGAGCCCGAATTGGGGCCGGGCACCACTCCACTCATGCTCATCCTGGCCCGCTGCGCCTACTGCCGCCCCTCAGTAGTGCTGCCACAGAGTTGGGAGAGGCTGGCTGAGCGGCACTCCCCCTGTGGGAGCGCATTGACCACCAGGGGGCAGCTCCTGCATTTAGCGTCTGCCCTCGGGTTGTCAGTGGGCATTATAGCGACCGGTTGTTCTGGTCGTTCCGCCTTAATGGTTGCTTAGGCTTTTATTATATAGATTAGTAGCCCATTTGCAGGAAGAATCCTGCAAGCGGCTGCTGCGGCCACGTGCGCTGCCGCTGCCGCCATTGCGGCTGCCACGCCTGCACCCGCGGGCCACTGCCCCCCGCCCCACTCCGCCCCGCTCCGCCCCACCCAGGCTTTCCATCTGGCAGCCACCTTGCTTTCTGCTTTTCCTCCCTCTTCCTTCTAAGTTGTCTTCAGTCTTCACTCCTCCCTCCCTCAGCGTATGCAAATTAACCACCATCTTTGTTGGGTAATTTGCATATTCGCCCTGATTGGCTGGTGGGCGTGGCTTTGGCTGGTGGGCGTGGCTTTGGGCATAGCGAAGGTATGGTCAATTTGCATATTACTATTTTATTAGGTAGGATACCCCACAGAGCTCCCTCGGCCCTTCTACTAAAAACACAGCAAGAGGCACTGGCCATGAACCAGGAAGAGGGCCTCCACTTGAACCTGACCATGGTGGCAACTTGATCTTGGACTTCCAGCCTCCAGAAGGTAAAAAACAAATGTATGTTGTTCATAAGCTGCCCAGCCTTGGGTATTCATTATGATGAAGATTAAATATGTAAAGCAGATTACGTGCCTAGCACATTGAAAGTGCAATGGAATAGCTGTGTGCCTGTATTAGACAACCACATCTAATTAGAGCTGGTTTCAGCCATAACCAGGAAAGCCCAAATCATTCAGAAAGATGTCTCAGAACCTTTACTCTCAGGAGTTCTTTAGGTTATAAAACTTGCATGAATAGCATATTACATATATTGCATAATCTCTGATCATTGTTGACCATTTGTGTTTAATTAATCTTGTCTTTCTCCAGGTGTATGTAGGTCACATCAACAAGATTTGTGGCATCCTACCTAATAATAGACAAATATGCAAATTGACCATACCTTTGCTATGCCCACGATTGGCCAGGAGGCGCGGGGAGGCGGGACTCGGGGTGGCCGGGGTGGCCGATTGGGCCGGTGGGACGCTGAGCTCGCCATGCCAGCGACGGCTCAAGCTCAACGTCTGTGCCATGGCTGTGCTGCGGCACAGAAGGGGCCTCTGGGGCAGCGAGCTCACGTCCCACCGCAGACCATCAAAAGCGGGGGAGCTGGGTGCCTGTCCGCTCAGGCACCAGGCCTTTCAGAAGCCTCTGGCAGGGCGGAGGCTTCTGAAAGGCCTGGTGCACCAGTGGATAGGCACCCAGCTCCCCCGCGATCGAAAGCAAAAGCATGGGAGCTGGGTGCCTGTCTGCTCAGGCACCAGGCCTTTCAGAAGCCTCCGCCCGCCGGAGGCTTCTGAAAGGCCTGGTGCACCAGTGGACAGGCACCCAGCTCCCCCCCTAAACATGCATGATTCAATCATGCACTGGGCCTCTAGTGTTTATATAATTGCTGTGGTTTATGGTTCTTATGCAGTTGGCATTGGAGCCAGCAGGAGACAGGCCCTATCACAAAGGCAGCTGCATCCAACCGTCTCCAGAAGACAGGGCAGGCTGCTGCCACAGCCACCTTGAGAGGCTCCCGTGCTTCTGCTACTTGCCAAGGATCACAACAGAACTTGATCAGAAAACACGATTTGTTGTATTTGTCACCTGAGTTCCTACCAAAGTGCAGGACCAAGGATCTACCACAAAGACGAGGCGAAAAAGCCCAGAGAGACCAGTCAGGAAACATAGGACCCTCCTTTAAGTGCCAACTAGATGACTTAATTTGACACAGAGCAAGAACAGAAAGTTTCCAGACATCTCATAAGGCCCATAAAATACTAGTCAACAGATGTGTATTGAACACCTACACTGACCCCTGAGCTCGCTGCAAGCCCTGCACCCCATCATAAGCAATTTAATAGTGGACATTTCAGTAGGCACCCCTAGTCAGATTTCCCAAAATATTTTGTTTGGTCTCTAGAGTATTTCTTCAAAAAACATGGGGAGATGCCAAATGAAATCTATATTTCTGGCTTCTCTTAAAATATCAGGAGATCTGGCCACCCTGCACCTACCCTTTGACATGGCAACAGGGCAGCAGTGTGCAAGTTCACTCTGGGCCCCTCCGCACCCCATCTTTATCCTGTATTTGAGGTTGCAACCTCTGAGAGTTCATGCAAAACCATTTATATAACACCAAGTACCCAATGATTGCTTGATTTGTATCTGAGGTCTTAAGGAAGGAGTTTACAAGCATGTTAGGTTAAATAATGAATCAATACCTGATCAAAGAGGTTTACATCTTAAGCAATAGCAGTTTTATACACCTACTAGATAGATGATAGGTAGGTAGGGTGGGTAGATAAATAGACAGGGATAGATAGATTAGATAGATAGATAGATAGATAGATAGATAGATAGAGATAGAGAAAGACAGAGATAGATAGATAGATAGATAGATAGATAGATAGATAGATAGATAGATAGATAGATAGATACACAGATACACAGATACACAGATAGGTTTACTTTTGTCCTCCTTCTATGAACAGGGATGCAGCTTGATATCCTGGAGAAAGAATATGCTGTGGGGTCAGCCAAAGTGGATTAAAGAGCTGGCACTTCCTCTCTTAGCAGCATAACTGGAGAGCCCTCCCTGAGTCTGTTTTCTCACTTATACAATGGAGATAATTTAATCGGCCTCACAGGGACATTGCAAGGTTTAAATTAATACTTTTGTGCTTTGCTCATGCTGCTGCTGCAGCCTGGGAATTTCTCAGCAGTCCACCCTTAGTTAAGCTGACAAACATCTCTGTGGAGCAAGACCCAGAGAAAAACATTTACTTGCCAAAGTTTTCTAACCCTCCCTTCTCCTTGTCCACTACTACACTGTCCCAGGGAAAAAAGGAATACACACACACACACACACACACTAGAGGCCCGGTGCACGAAATTCATGCATGGGGGGGGGCGTCCCTCAGCCCAGCCTGCACCCTCTCCAATCTGGGACCCCTCAAGGGATGTCTGACTGCCCATTTAGACCCGATCCCAGTGGGATCGGGCCTAAATGGGTAGTTGGACATCCCTCTAACAATCCAGGACTGCTGGCTCCCAACTACTTGCCTGCCTGCCTTCCTGATTGCCCCTAACCACTTCTGCCTGCCAGCTTGATCACCCCCTAACCACTCCCATGCCAGCCTGATTGATGTCTAACTGCTCCCCTGCCAGCCTGTTTGCCCCCAACTTCCCTCCTCTGCCGGCCTGGTCAACCCTAACTGCCCTCCCCTGCAGGCTTGATCGCCCCCAACTGCCCTCCCTTACAGGCCTGGTCCCTCTCAACTGCCCTCCCTTGCAGGCCTGGTGCCTCCCAACTGTCCTCCCCTGCTTGCCTGATCTCCCACAACTGCCCTCCCTTGCAGGCCTGGTCCCTCCCAACTGCCCTCCTTTGCTGGCCATCTTGTGTCCACATGGGGGCAGGATCTTTGACCACATGGGGGGCAGCCATCTTGTTTGTTGGAGTGATGGTCAATCTGCATATTACTCTTTTGTTAGATAGGATAGAGGCCTGGTGCATGGGTGGGGGCCAGCTGGTTTGCCCTGAAGGGTGTCCCGGATCAGGGTGGGGGTTCCTTTGGGGCGTGGGGCATTCTGGGCGAGGGGCCTGTGGTGGTTTGCAGGCCAGCCATGCCCCCCAGCAACCCAAGTGGAGGCCCTGGTATCTGGAATTTATTTATCTTCTACAATTGAAACTTTGTAGCCTGGAGTGGAGCCAAGCCTCCTGCTCGCTCCGTGGCGGCAGCCATTTCTGTTGGGATTTATGTATCTTCTATAATTGAAACTTTGTAGCCTGGAGTGGAGGCTTGGGCCAGCCAGGATGTGCGGAAAGCTTGGCTTCCTCCATAGCCAGGGAAACCCTAGCCTCCTGCTCTTCCAGCTCAGTGGCTGCCGCCATTTCTGTTGGAATTTATTTACCTTCTGTAATTGAAACTTTGTACCCTTGAGTGGAGGCCTCGGCCGGCCAGGGTGTGTGGAAAGCTTGGCTTCCTCCATTGCCAGGGAAACCCAAGCCTCCCTCCTGCTCTCTGTGGTGGCATTCATCTTGGTTGGGGTTAATTTGCATACTCACTCTGATTGGCTTGTGGGTGTGACTTGTGGGTGTGGCTTGTGGGTGTAGCGGAGTGATGGTTAATTTGCATATTACTCTTTTATTAGATAGGATATGTATACTACTATGTATCTGTAAGGGCATGTTTAGTGTGTATATTTGGGGTACATATATCTTTCACACCATAACAGGATGCATGCTTTGTGTTAACAGAATCGAGTATACTGCCTGTTTTACATGTGTTTAGATAACAATGGCCAGGTAATAGTACATAGATGTCCTTGTTTTCTTTCTTACTGTTTGGCTCATACTCGAGTTTAATAATACTAATAAGTTGCATTAGCTCAATTGCCTTGAATAGATGCATACACACTTGTACTTATTCAAGCAGTTAAAAAAATTCAAAATGAGCTTATGTAGAAGGAATTTTCTACCCAATCAGTTTTATTTAGAAGGCTAAACATATGAAAACACTTATTTATAAAGCTATATGTACCCCTATGTTCATTGCAGCATTATTTACAATAGCCAAAACATGGAAACAACCTCAGCATCCATTGACAGATGACTGGATAAAGATTTGGAATACATATCTAATGGAATATTATTCAGCCATAAATGAAGATGAAATATTGCTGTTTGTGACAACATGGATGGATCTTGAGGGTATTATGCTAAGTGAAATAAGTCAGATGAAAAAGGACAACAACCCTATGTTTTCATTCATGTGTGGAATATAAAACAAAGTAACAAACAGACAGAACAAACTCACAGATACAGACTACAGAATGATGGTTACCAGAGGGGAAAGAAGGTGGGGACAGGACAAAGTGATTAAAGGGGGTCAAATATATGGTAATGGACAGGAATTAGACTTCAGGTGGTGAGCATGCAATAGGGAATACAGATACTACATTATAATTCAGTACACCTGAAAGTTATGTAATGTTATTAACTAATGTTATCCAAGTAAATTTAATTAAAAAAAAACACACACAAAGAAACGATGGGATGGTTCTAGCAAAAGCCATGGGTATATGGACAGGCCCCAGCATAAGCTGATTTGCACAGTTAGAGGAAACCATCCTAATTCTATCTTTCTCCTAGAATTCACATGTAACTTACACCCAAATTGTTTTCAGATTTTAGACTTTCATCAAAATCCAGACTGTAAGCTCCCTGAGGGAAAGGCTATTTATTTTGTGTGTTAATGTACATTCATCCTTGCAGCAAAGTCTGGCACATTCGAAGTATTCTACCTGGACTGAATAAACCTATGGATATGTATGGGATGCACTGGAATAGCAAGCATTTGGTAGGGTAACATCACTCTACATGCCAGCCGATGTGAGAGTCACTTTTTAAATACTAATTTCACTTACTTTCATAACACCCTGTGAGGTTAGTATCATTATTATTATTATTATTATTTGACTCCAAAGTCTTTGCTCTCTCCACTCCACCACCCATGCCTGCTCTTGAGGCCTGAATCTAATAAAAAGGGCACACGTGCAGTAAGTATGCTCTTAGGGCACTGACAACACAGGGCCATGATCTCCTCTTCCTGTGGATCTCCCCTCAAATCACAAAGTTGTCAATGGGCACAGGCTACATTCACCAAGGGAGGGGCTGTTGTTAGCTTCCTAATATGACAGACATGTTTTCTTCTCGTCCTAATCTGGCTTCCTGGTCAGTTGAAGATAATTATGTCTTCACTCAATTATCCAGGTCAGGGCATGCCTTATCTGTCTGCACACAGGGTCTTACCTTTGAACCTAATTTCCATTTATGCTAAACGCCTCTCATGGAGTCAGTCATCTTTATCAGGGAGTGTCCTGGTTTGCCTAGAACAGTCCTGCTTTTCATTTCTTGTCCTGATGTTATGGCTGTAGGGCTTCCTTGGACTCAATCTACAGGGATCTCAATAAAAGGACCAACTTGATGGGACATCACTGAGGCCACTGAGCACGGAGCCAACTGCTTTCTTGTAGGTTATTTGCAAGTGTTGTAATAACGAAAACTGAAATGAAAACCTCAATAACTTACATATAAACAGAATCTGCTGGTGCAGAAAATAATGTGTAAGTCCAGAGGAAAACGGGCCCATAAGGCATTCAATAAAAATTTCATAGTTATACCCCCATCTCTCTCTCTCTCTCTCTCACACACACACACACACACACACACACACACACACAACACACACACACTTTCTCTTCCTTACTACCATCTTTGGATGAATAATTTGGACCAGGTAGAGAGTGATCATTTCATTGTTTGCTGGACTCAGGTCTTAGTTCAGGGCAACATTTTATTTGCCCAAATTATAGATATATTAGATCTACAATACTATGTCTCTTTCTTGCATTACAGTTGCAAATCTGAGCTTTTCTAGGTGAGAGTCGACACAGGACCAGGTGACTTCAGGAAAACATATTTACTATTGATGACTACTGTGCATTTTGCTTTCTTTTGATTCTCATTACTATGCATAACAATTCCTCACAGGTTTTATGGACCTTTACCTGCCCCTTGAGTCCACAAACAGGATACACTTTGAAGAGGATTGCTGAGACTTGGATTGCATTCTTGGTTATTTATTCCTCTGTATGGTATCTGTATTCTAACACTGGCATGAAAGTATGACTTCTTGCTGTCTCTCATTGGATAAGGCCATTTCTGCTGGGATAAAACATGGGTATATTCTGCCTTCACATCTTTTTAAATTGTACCTATCTTAGTTGAAGCCATTTTTGACTGAGTTGAATATACAATTTGTCTATGTGGAGAATGCAAATATATATACTCTCATTGATGCTATTATGTAATGATGCATAGGAAACCACCCACAAATCCTATTAGCATAAAAACCAACCACTTCAGTAACCAATTCCGCATGTCAGGAATTCAGAGAACCCAGGACGGTCTGTCTGCTCCATGGTGTCAGAGGCCTCAAATGGGGACAATTCACACACCTGGGGACTAGCACACCTGGGGCTGGAGGATTCACTTCAAGACAGCGTCTGCACCCTCCTGTGTGCCACGTTGGTAGGTGTGACTACACGGCTGAGCTCAGCTGGTTCTGTAGGTAACATCTCCAGCATGGTGTCTCAGGGAGGACTTCCACCAGCCAGCAAGGTGAACGTGCAAACCACTTGGCCTTTGCTTGGGGTCACCTCAGAAGTTGCCTAGTGTCACTTCCACTATCCTCTATTAGCAGAAGCAGTCACAAGTCCAAGGGGGAGAAGGGGGGAGTGACAGATCACACTTCCCAATGTGAGGAAACTATGGAGTCAGTAGCCATGTTTTAACCCACCATGCTCATGTATACTCTGGTATTTTTTTTAATGTTTCATTTTTATGAACTAGGCTACTGTGGATAAGAAATATTCCATAGCACCTTTTCTAAAATAAAACAAGCATTTTGATAGAAATTCTTACATTTTAGCTACATTATAGCTAATAATCATATAGCATATCACCATATTCAGATATATAAGAGCAATTTTTAATTAGGTTCTCTTAGATGGCATGCTAGGAAAGACACATGCATTGAAACTAGACATTCTATTGGTGGTTTGTAGGCTATCATTGATTAGCTATTTTTCCAGACTAGTTTAATGTATTTAACCTATAGCACAGCAGTTCTGCTTCTAGAAAAATAATTTTAAAAAGTAATCAAGGACTTATAAAGAATGTTACATAGAGGTATCTGTATAATCCTTTAAAATTTAGCAAACACTATATGTGCCAAAAAAGCCTTTAAAATTTTTATAGTATATCTAATTCACAGAATACTGCAAAAGTCATGTGGTAAACAATATTTACTGACATGAGAAAATATTCACATTATACTGTTAAAGCTTAAGTTTATAAGAAGAAGACATAAAAAATCCCAATTGTATAAAACATGAATCTGTCTATATAAAAACTTAAACCTGGCCCAGCCAGTGTTGCTCAGTGGTTGAGCATCGACCCATGAACTAGGAGATCACAGCTCGATCCCAGATCAGGGAACATGCCCGAGTTGTGGGCTCGATCCCCAGTAGGGGCATGCAGGAGGCAGTGATTCATGATTCTCTCTCATCATTGATTTCTCTCTCTCTCTCTCTCTTCTCTCTCTCTCTCTCTCTCCCTCTCCCTTCCTCTCTCTGAAATCAATAAAAACATATTTAAAAGCTTAGACCCAAAACATTGACATAAATGATATCTTAGGTCTGGAGTTAGACATAATTTTATATGCTTTGTGGTGTTTGTGTGTATTTTCAGATTTTTCTAAAATTATTATGTATTGATAGATTGCTTTCCTATTGTTAGAAGATGAGTAAGATATTGCATTACTTTCCAAATACATAAATTAAAGCAATAAATCAAATACATCTGGATAATCATATTACTTTTAATTTTTTTATATTTTGGGTTATCTAATTTTTATAAAAATCACATATACTGTATAAAGTATTTTGTTGCCTTTTCACCTTTACAACTGGAAGATGTTAATCATATTAGTCTTTGCCTTCCCTGCCTCACTGAATTCCGTTAGCTCACCAAAGATCCTTTTCCTATGCCTAGAAAGATAAACATGGGGTCCTTCTTGTGCTAAAAGTAATCTGTAACAAGGAAACCACATCCAATGGCATCTGCTGGGCCCGCTCTGCCCCTTTCCGGCCACAGGGCTGTGAGCGTCCAACAGCTCTGCCTGTGAGTTCTCCCCATCACAACTGCAGTTCCCTTCCAGCTCCGTGAGGCTGGTGCTGCCTCCACCCCTCCCGTCACCTGAGAACATGTCTGTCTCCTCCCCATCCAGTTGGGGGGAGCAGGGACTTACCAGAACAGTTTCAGTTCTAGGTGCACCTTGCGGCCGTCTCAGCAGCTCTACTGCCCTCTCTTCCCCCCCAACCCCGGCCTTGGTATCTAGCTTGTCACCCTCCAGCTCAGCCATCAGGATACTGGGGCACAGACTCCTCTATTCTCAGATCTTCCAACTATTTGGGGGTTTCTGCCACATTTCCCTGGAACTAATGTTTGGGTGATGGGGAGGAGTTAGGGATTTTCTTTTCATAGGTCTCCCCTATAACAGTCCTTGGTCCAAGAGCCCAATATATGTTTTATTTACTTATTTATCTGTATTGTTGAAAGTATTACACATGTTCCCTCCCCCCACTGACTCCCTCCACCCCGCTCCTGCCCTCTCCCCAATCTACACTGAGAGGTGGGGTGAAAAAAATAAACATGATTAGCTCAGCAAGCATTTTCTTAAAAATTCTGTGTCAAACCTAGACAATAAGCTTGGCAAGACTTAAATTTTTTAAAAATTGTGCTTCACCTCACAGAACAAGAGTTAATAGAGACTAGAGAGTGAGCATAACACCACTGGTACAGCTAGGAAGACATCAAGTCAGATGGAACCTGAGCAGTATAGACTGAACAGAGAGGAAGAAGTGGGAAAAGATTATTCTTAATGGACTGTATTTACCCCAAATGACTAACTTTACCCAAGCTGGACTGTGGAATGAGACCCAAAATGGGAATCAGATTATCAAAAAATAAAATTATATTTTTTGCATGCCTTAATATATAGACTGATATATTCACTCCTTTTCCAGTCCCTATTATGAACATATTTACATATAAAAAACACATGTTAGCAGCACCACCTCAGCCAGTCTTAGTATGGTAGCATGCCCAGCTCAATATGTTTTAAAAGGCATAAGAA